>NC_046967.1:9453284-9602001 GCF_009769545.1 Cyclopterus lumpus
GTTCGGGTTTATATAGTTTATTAGAGACGCTTCATTCTGTTTCATCTCCATCTGCTCCTCGCTCCGTCTTTCTCTTTTATCTGCTGCCGTCTTCCTTTGTCCGCCGGCCTGATGGGGTGGTTGAGAGCGCAGGTAGATAAAGGCTGAAGTGGCCACCTGCGTCCCGCTGACCCACCCTTGTTTTTCTGATGTTTGGCAGGACTACCTGAAAGCTCATTTGTGCCCCTCTATCTGTGGAGCCCGCAGGAAAACACTCATTTATTTTGAAGAGCTTGCTCGAGGGAGTGTGTGTGTGTGTGTGTGTGTGTGTGTGTGTGTGTGTGTGTGTGTGTGTGTGTGTGTGTGTGTGTGTGTGTGTGTGTGTGTGTGTGTGTGTGTGTGTGTGTGTGTGTGTGTGTGTGTGTGTGTGTGTGTGTGTGTGGTGTGTGTGTGTGTGTGTCAGTGTTGTCATGATTCCATGCGGTACATCCTCACTTTCAATATATCTTTCAAGGTTTGTTTGTGTGTGTGTGTTTGTGTTTACCTGACTACAAATGTGTGTGTTTTGTTAACAGCACCCTGACAAAAGTGGTGGAGTTTCCAAGTGACTGGGGACCCCTGGGTATCCACGTGATCCCGTACTGCTCCTCTCTCAGTGGACGGTAAACGCACGCACGCACACACACACACACACACACAGTCTCCTCCCACCACATCCACTATTCATCAATCAGACATTCACAAGTAAAGGCAGACGGCAACGTTGACTCATAGGTCCGCACACGCGTTGGCATGTAATCACATGTGTGTTTACCTTCATGAATTCATATTCACTGTGTGTGTGTGTGTTGCAAGGACCCTGGGCCTGCACATTAAGGCATCGAGCAAAAACAGCCGCTCCGCGAGGGAGAAAATCTTCCAGCAGGACGAGTGCATCGTCCACATCAACGACACGCCGCTCCAGGGACAAGACCTTCGCCCCAGTAAGTCGAAGCGATGGAACGAGTAGCGTAGGAGGTGGGGGGGGGCATTGATGCAGCTTACTGTGCAATGTTGTACATTAATCATCAACCAGTCAAATTCTCTGGAAGAGTCCCTCGATCCTTTGGTCTGGGTTCTCCTTCTGGGCTCCACTTGACTTTTCCAGTCTCTTTTGCCCGTTTTACAGTGTGGCAGTGAAATTAAGATAGAAGCCAATATTCCTAATTTTTTTCCTTTTTTCCTTTCCGAAGGTCACAGGAAGTGTTCCGCCAGGCCATGACCTCCTCCTCCCCCTCCTCCTCCGTTCGCCTCGAGGTCCTCCCCCCCGGCCAACAAGCCGCGCTACGAGAAGAGCCTGATAGGTCAGCTTTTTGGCGGCGACAGCAAAGAACCCCCCCGCGAAAGCAAATAGTCCGATGGTGACCCGGGCCAGAACCGAGCCGGAACCCAAACAGGATGCCGGCACCAGACTGGAAGTGAGGCGACCTGACGCGCGCGCCAAGACGCCGGAGACGGTCGAGCCGTACACAGCGCCGGCGGAGCAACGGCCTGGGTCTGGCTCCTTGGAGAGATTCTCACCCACACCTCCGGCCAGCAGAGGGGCGAGCGCCTCCCCGACACCCCGGACCCAAAACCAGAGCCCCCTGGTTGGTCAGAGCAAGAGCCAGAGCCCCCTGCCCGGTCAGAGCCCTGTTCCTGGGCTGAACAACCTTCCTGGCAGAAAGGGCAGCAAGAAGATGAAAATTGACCTGAAGAAAGGTAAATATGCAGTTTAGTATTTATTATCCTGTATCCTACTATTAATCTCATCATTTGTATATACAGTCTCTCACTAACTTCTTTATTTAAGACGTATTCCACTGTGTTTCAAATAGTTTCAAGATAATTCAAAGATGAAGTTTAAACACAACAATAACGTTTGTGTCGGAGAAAGTAAAGAAATAGTCCAATCATAACCTCTCGACCAATGAAGACAATTTAGCTCCATATTCAAAGTAAAACCAAAGTATCTTCAGGGGATAACCTCACATTCCGTCTGAATGTTTTACTTGTTGGTTCGTAGCCCAGACGGCATCAGTCTGGCGTCCCTGCTGCCTCCTCCGTCATCCCCGTGAACCACATCGGTGCTGCAGCGATGTGTTGATAGCACTGGAATGGGTTTGCAGGGCCGTGAATGGGCTCTGTTCTAGCAACCTGTCGTGTTGTGGGCCACTGAAAGGAGAGCTGTAATTGGGCCGCGTGCACACACTTGCTACAGGCGCGAAGCGATCCAGATAAAAGGATAGAAGAAATTGGGCTCCACACTCTCCGACTCAAAGCCCTATTCACCGCTGTTTTATTGTTCGCTCCTTTCTCTCTCTCTCTCTCTCTCTCTCCCCCCCACACACCTTTTCATCCCCCCCATTTTCTTCACCTTTCCCCTCCATCCTTCTTTTGTTAGAATTGCCCCCCCACCTCCCATCTCCCCCCCCCCCCCCCCTGTCTCACTCCATCCCTTTCACCTGATGCAAGATCAGAGCAGAGGATATTATGGGGTTTCTAACACCCTCTCCCTTGGCAACAGGCTCTTTCTCTCTGTGATTGACAGGCGGTGAGGTTTAGGTGCGCTAATGTAGGGCAGGCAGAGGCTTAGCTTGGAGACCAGATAGCATCGCTCACCGCCTTTAGTGTGCCACGCCGGCTTTGCTCTCCCTGCTCGCGCACACAAACACACACACACACCCACACACACACACACACACACGGAGCGTGGCACATTTCACTCATGGCTTGGGGCTTGTGAAGCCGTGAAAAAGGGAGAGGGGGTGGAGGGGCTGCGGGTTGATGGCTGGTGTGTGTGTCTGTGTGTGTGTGTGGCGCCTCAGCAATACACACACTTGTAAATGTATACACGCAGATAAATGCAGGCTCACACCCACGAGGAAAATCTTTGTGGGAATCACGTCGCATCCTCAGGGAGGGAAGCTGGAGAAGGGAATAATATCTCCCAGCTTCTTCTCTCTCTCTCTCTCTGTCCTCCCTCCTCCCTCGCCGTCTCCCTCTACCTCCCTTCATCAGCCACCGTTCGGCCTGCTCACACGTGAAATTAAAGGCAGAGTCTGTCTAATCCGGCAAGGAGAGAAGCTTTCTCCCGGCGGCTCAGGCAACAAACCCCCCCCCCCCCTCCCCCCTAGAGGAAAACAGCCACTTAAACGATAGTTAATGTGGAGGAAGATGCTCAAAGCGCAGACCGGGTTCAGCCGGACAGCAGAGCAGAGGAGAAGAGAGAGAGAGAAAAGTGATGGAAGGAAAATGTCATTTATATAGTTCAAGTCTGACCCGCAGGAGCGATTGATGCACACCGTGACGCAGGCTGCTTTGTTCCCCCACAGGCGGCGAGGGTCTGGGCTTCACCGTGGTAACCCGAGACTCCACGGTCCACGGGCCGGGGCCCATCCTGGTGAAGAACATCCTGCCGCGCGGCGCAGCGATCAAAGATGGCCGCCTGCAGCCCGGAGACCGCATCCTGGAGGTGAGGTCGCCCCCTCGGCCTGTTGATCTCCCACAGAGGAGAAAGAAAAACCAGTCGCAGCGATCGCCTCCGTCAGCAGCAGCAACAACAACAACAACAACATCGCCGTTTAGCAGTGGGAAATTGAGCCGCGTTGCTCACCTGCTGGTTAAACTGAGTAACTGCGGATGGATAATACCAGTGTATAATACACTTCACTCTAATATACTCAAGAGTGTGTGTGTGTGTGTGTGTGTGTGTGTGTGTGTGTGTGTGTGTGCAGGTGAACGGTGTGGACATGACGGGCCGCAGCCAGGAGGAGCTGGTGGCCATGCTGCGCAGCACCCGGCAGGGAGAGAACGTGTGTGTGGTGGTGGCGCGGCAGGAGGACGTCTTCCTGCCGCGGGAACTGGTAAGAGAGTAACACAGCGTCCTCACACAGTGTGTCTCTCTTCTTCCTTTGGTCATTTCTGCTGATCGTTTGTCTTTCGCGGTGGCTCTTTTTCCGTCCCCTCCTTTTCATCCATTGTGTCATATATATTATATATTATTGTTGTTCCCTTTTCCTCTCCCAAAGGAGCTAAGCTCTTTCCTTTTTGTCATGTTTTGCCCATAAACACCGCACTCGGACACACAGAAACATACGCACAGCACACTCCGGCCTTCCTGTCCCACTCCGGTTTTGTCGATGCAGCAATGCCACAGGAAGTCGCCACCCCCTCTGCAGGAAACGCGGGCATTGTCGACATGCCGCGGGTGTTGAGCGACCGTTTACCTGCGGCGGCTGACGGGGGTCAGAGGTCGCATTGACCGCGCGTCCCTGGGGACATTTCCATGGATAAACATACACTTTTAAACCTACGCACACGCTTCCCTTGAAAGTCACCCGTCTCACACACTCACTATTCTCTCCCCTCTGTCCTCACCGGACTGATTATTCCCTCTCCGCGGCTTCAAAGAGCTCCGAGAAAGACACGCGGGGCTTTGTAGTGACTGATGCATATTCACACCGAGAGAGGCTGCGCACACACTCCCAAACACCTTGATAAAAAAATAAAAAAAACTCTCTCACACAACACACACACGCACACACACAACACACAGGCGAACACATCACACAATCTTTAAACAGCCAAGTTACTGCCTCCGAAAATAGTTTGCCCTCATTAATGGCCCAGCAGTCTTGGCATAACAAGTGCACTTTGATGAGCCCTCTGCAGTCTTCATCGAACACTTGCTTGTATTTGGGCTTTAGAGACTTAAAGAGGGGGGGATGGGGGGGGGGGGGGGGAACGTCAGAATGAGAGAGAGCCTTCACTCCTGTCTCTGTCGAGGCTGTTCGCGTCGTCAAGGCCCCGTGAGATCTGGCCCTTATCTCCAGCACAGTCCTCCACCTCAAAGACGGTTTGATGTCCCCTGAGCACACACACCAGACGGACACACACAACACAACACCACACACAGGCACTCCATGCGCTTATGTGCAGACCCTAAACGCATCACATAAATACACAGCTTGCAGAAACGATACCAGTGAGCAATAAAAGTAGCCAAATGAGCTCATGCAAACAATAAGCCCGACACAACACGTCGCCACCTTCCCAGAATCTACACCTTACTGGGAGAAAACGACTTGATTTTTGTTTCCTCTCTCGCGGGTTTTAATTGCTCGCCTCCTTCCCCTGCTGCTGGATTGTCGTTGGAATGCACCGTATGTGGAGGACTAGCAAGGGAGCAGGCCTCGCGAAAAAAAAAGCTTGGTGGACGCGGCCATCTGCTTCGCCCGCGGTACCCAAAAAAAGGGAAAAGCTTGTGCGTAGGCGTCCGTCTGCGTTTACGTGCGCGCGCCTGACTTTAGCGTGGGTGCTCGCGAATATTTACCTACGTTGCAGAGCCGCGTCTTGTAAAAGTAATCGGATGCAAATCAGCAGTTCATTATCGCAGTTGTACTTTCAGGAGCCGCTGAGATTAATTGGCTGAAACTTCAATATCGGCTTATTGCATCCACCACGGTTTCATTTGGGGCGTTCTGCTACATGTTTATGTTTTATTAAGCTTATTTGAATTAAAAAGCAGTGTATCTGGGAGCATTTATGACACATTGTAATGATATGATTAGTAACCAGGGCTTATTTACCGGTTGGGATTCGCTTCGCAGCGCTTCTCCCCCCCCCCTGTGGTTTAATCCGCCGTCTCACCTGTCCAGCTCCTCTGTAAATGCTCATCTAGTTTGAGGAGTGCAACACACATGTCTACGTGCAGGTGAGCAGCTCTACTTGAGCCGAGTGAACGTGATTTTCTTGGTCATGATTTTGTATCCTCCCCCCAAGAAATATCCAACGTCTCACTGACTCAACCTGAAACTGACACCAGAATAAAAAAATGTAAAAAAAAGTCCAAGGACGTCTGAATTCACAGCCGACTATTTGTAAAAATCCAGCTACATTTGCACTATAAAGAAAGAGTGTGTCCTCCTACCAGTGCTGTTTCTCTTGCAAACATGCCCTTCTTTCCTCTAATCATGGCAGTGTGTGTGTGTTTGTGTGGGGAAGAGAATCTCATTATTGACTCATTTTACAGTGGCCTATGTTTTCCTCATTAGCCTTCTCTCCCATCAGCCTGGCTTCTTGCGTGGCATCGGAGCCCATCGACGCGCGACGTGTTGACCGTTGAGGCGCCCCGCGGTTCGTTAGTGTTAAATAGAAAGAACAGATCCAAAGGTTATTATGAGATCACTCACTTCGTGGCTTGAAGGAGGGGGAGAGGGGGAGGGGGGGGACCCAAGCCTTTGTGAGCAGTCTGATGGCAACATGGACAGCGCTAACATGGTCACCATCGTCTAAAGGGATGTTTCTGTTCCCCGTCTCACTGCACCGCCCTGCTGCTGACCTCCAGGATTTACACTCTCCGCTCCGGCGTTCATGGAGCCCCCTTTTTTTTTTTTTTATATCCGCCTTGTACAACCAAGAGGAACCAGCCGAACCGCTGGTTTTGATTCCTTTTTTTCGAGAGGGGGGGAATAACACGTGAACGAGGCTCCTCATTAGGATACAGGAGGAGGACGCTTTCTTTCTACCCCATCCCCCCTCGCGCTAATTAAAGAGTGATAACTTCTAATCACAGTTTCGCTCCTGTCAGCACTTTCTGCCTCTCCCAACGTCTTTCCTGATATCGAGGCCCCGTTTAGTTTTTTGCGGTGGGATGCGTTTTTGAGTGAAAGTGTGTGTGTGTGTGTGTGTGTGTGTGTGTGTGTGTGTGTGTACGCTGCAGAATAACGCCAAGGACAGGATGGCCGGGGTCGCTCTGCACATGCTGACCCTCTGTGGCCGGCGAGCCTAGGCCAGTTCACAGGAAGGAGGGGTCGCCAGGCAGCTTGTCCCCTCTGGTCTCTGTGGACAATCCCTCTCCACCTCTCTGTCAGCCTGTCTTTCCTCACCAGAGTTATCCCTCAATCAGTCATTTCACTTTCCCCTCCTCTTCATTGTGAGGTAAAGGTGTAAAGTGGCGGAGAGGCAGACATTAAGGCGATTAATTGGCAGCTCCGTCGGCGGCGCCGAGCGCGGGGAGATCTCATCTTAATTGAATGTCGCTCTCACCGCTAATCCCACCGCTTTGAAACCCCCCATTTCGAAATCCTCAGCGACAAAAGGCTCTGTGTGTAATCGTGGTGTATCACCCCCCCCCCCCTCCTCACACACACACACACACACACACACACACACACCCTCCCTCTCTCTCTCTCTCTCACAAACCACCCACCCTGGGGTAAGAAAAAGCTCCCTTTTGTCTCCTCATTTGGGTGTTGAAGAGGGTGGTCTCCCTCCTGGCTAAAAAGCCTGTTAAAAAGCCATTGCTGCGGGCTAACAGTGGAGGGAGGGGAGGGGGGGGGGGTTACGCGGAGTGGAGCCAAGGGGTCTCAGCCGCTCTGGGGACACAATCTGCCCCCAAGGAAAGGGCATTAGGGGGATACTGGAGAGTGTGAGAGTGCATTTGGACCACCACTGAGATCCACTTGGTCATGTAAATAGATCATCATTTTAATAACCCGTAATCGGATACAATAAATAAACACTTTTCCATTCTCGTGACGTTTTCCCTTTTTTTCTTCCTTTTTCCGAGATGTGAGGGCACGCACGGCACGGTTAAATGAGGGAGCAAAGGAAATGACAAATAGTGCTAAAAAGCTGTGCTTGGATGCGGGGCCCCCCCCTTCGCCTGGTGCGCCGCTGCAGCTCGATCACTGAGGTATTTAAAACCTCCCAGGTTGCCACCCGAGTCCTCTCAAGTGTCCCTCACGCGGCGAAGCAGCGGATTGTCTTTGTAATTCCTCCCGGTTTTGAGTAACGGCGCTCCTGAAGGCGCCTTGTTGGTAAAAATAAGCCCCGGCTGGGAGCCTTTCATCGCATGGAAATAGAAGATGGATTCCTGGACGCTTGAAGGACCCGTTTCACATCGAGGAAGTGACTCGGAGGTGATTAGCAGTGGAGCCGACGCGCTCACGTAAACCACTGAGAATGGACTCCTGAAGGAGGAGACATCTTGTCGCACATTCAAGGGGGCCCCACACAAATTGTGTATGTTTATTGAATTTAATTCAATGACATGCACTTTTCTAAACTGAAGCTTTATTGGCCTGTCAATGTCATCGTTTGGAGACCCCCGCTGCAAAATCTGAAATCATTTGGAATTTTTTTCCCCGGGAATACAGCTGCTTGTAAAATGCTCGACCGCCACATCCTGGTGCGCCGCCGCGGCGACGGAGGACACGTGAACGTGAACGTCTTGTTTCCATAGCAGGCGAGCAGGCGCCTGATGTAAGGCTCCTGCAATCCCGGCGAGGCCACTCAGATCTTTACAGCGTGACAACGGGAGGCAGGGCTGGCGTTAACGTATCTGCATATTCCTCCAAAATCCACTTTGAGAGAGAGAGAGACAGTAAGATTGAGAGATTAGGATGAAATGTAAAGAGGGGGGGGGGAGTATGAATGAGAGAAGCGGGTATACCTCCTCAGGGATGGGTTATTACTTTTAAATGCTCCTCTGCGCCTCCATCCCCCCCCGCCCCCCCTTGCTCCTTGCCTCCCCCTTCCTCCCCCACTGTGCTCCAGGAGGAGGTATGAAAAGGTTATTATGTTTCCTTTAGAAATGGCTCGCTCTTCGTCTGCGCCTTTCATCTCCAAATGGAATAACCTCTCTCTACAGTAGCTTTCTTCTTTTTCTCACTACACCTTCATCTCTCTTTCCAGTGCGCAACACCTGCTCCTCTCTTTCTCTCCTTCTTCCCTGCAGCCGTCTTCCATCCGACTCTTTAATCCATCTCTCTTCCCTTTCCTTCTCCCTCCTTCTTTCTTTCTGTGTGTTTTCCCCCCCCCCCTGCATTGAGTATAATCAGTGTGGTGTAGGAGCATGGATTACCAGCATTAGATATGGTGCTCTTACCTCAATCGTCAGATCATACGTAGCCCCTTATTATGTAAAGTAGCTGTTAGGTGTGTGTGCGTGTGTGAGCTGGCGCTTCCCGTCTGGTGTCGTAGCTTTTTTAATTTTTTACACAACACTTCAGGAAATATCTCCACTCGGGGTAAAAGTCTTACATACTTGTTGTCTTTCAGAAAGGGGAAGAGGACGGCAGTCTGGTGTTGGAGGACGGCAGAGAGCAGCTGATGTACGAGATCCCCCTCAACGAATCGGGTTCGGCCGGCCTGGGGGTCAGCCTGAAGGGCAACAAGTCCAGGGAGACCGGGGAGGACCTGGGCATCTTCATCAAGTCCATCATCCACGGAGGGGCCGCTCACAAGGTAGAGCATCCTCGAGCGAGGTCTTAATTTCCTTTTTAAAGTGGTCAGCAAAAATGTAAACTAGTGGTATGGTCCTTTAAGAAAAGAAATACCGCAGTCGGGACCTCTCGACACCAACGATGGAGACAAAGTAAACGCAAAATATGAACTGATATAAGATAAGGGCTTCTATAAAGTCCCAAAATGTCTCATTATGTTTTCACCATAAAATAACCATTTTGCTGCCTTTAAAGAGCTCCTTAAAAATACATCAAACATGAGAATAAAAGAGCACATTTTGAGTATTCTGAATACTAACCAGGGGTGCTTTGTGTATCGTTTTACCCAGAACCACCAAGAACACTTTAGTTGTTTGTGTGTGGGGAAACTATTTCCCCTTCTTTGTGAAGTGTCTCTCTGTTGTTTTCTCTCACCTCATCTCCCTTTGCACTTCTTGCCTCCCCATCCCATTTCCTGTCTCCCCCCCCCCCCCCCCGACCTTTGACCCCAAGCGGCCTCGTCACGTCAGCGCTGCAGCCGCCTTATCGTTATCACTCAGTACTCACTTCAAGTTGTGAGTGCATCCCGTTTCAGCACTTTGAAGATTCATCCACTTGGCCTCAATATCTGTGCGCCCCCCCCCATCCCCCCCTCCAGCCTTCACATATCACAACTCCTCGTCGCTGCTCCCAGATCTGCAGCGCACGTCGACGAGGCAGACGAGTGCGGCGTTGTAGATAAACGGCTGGTCTGGGATCAGAGCGGCCGGAGCGGCGGCTCCCCCGAAGTGCCTTCAGAAGTAGTTTTTTTTTTTCCGACAGCTGCCGACGGGGGATAACAGAACGGCCCAGTAAGATCTCCTGGCCGCCTGCGAAACAGGTTTCTGGGACAAGATACCACAGAAGAGGAAGAAAGACACGCCGGAAGAGAGACGGACAGCGGTGGGGGAGAGAGAGAGGGGGGAAGCCATTGAAAAAGGGAGACGTCGGGTGAACGAGCGAGAGAAAAAGGGGATGGGGATCGAAAAGGGAGGCAATGAGCGGTATCGAACAATAGAGAGACGGAATAAGGCGGCGGGGGGGGGGGGGAATTGAAAAGTGGAGACGCTCAGCGGGATCACAATACACGAGGGCGCCTGTGCGTCCCCTCCCTCGGTGTCGACGCATGCTAATGACAAGCAGCCGAGGGGCCTGGTGACTCGCAGTGCGGGGCCGCTACAGAGGAGGGAACCCGGGCGTCCCCAGAGTCGCACACGAACGCACACAGCAGGAAACAACAGGGAGGAGACGAGGAAGAGATCTAACCTATTTCCATTAAATAGTTCTGGCTGCCGTCGGGGGCCCGGGGCCTCAATTACAACCCCCGCGCTAAGAAGAAAAAAAAATATCTTCTCTGACTTCATTCCTGATCCTGTCATACGAGCATATCAAAGAGTTTGCGAAAGAAAACAAATTAAAATTACATGTAGAGCGCTTCCGCTGCTAACTTTAGTCGAGTGAAGATATTAATAGGGAATATCACAGACTCCCCCCCCGCTGGTTTTGGCACCAACATCAATTCTTGATGACACCCCCTTGGATTTGACGTGTGTGTGTGTGTGTGTGTGGGGGGGGGGGGCATCCCAGTCTGCATCGAGGTCAGCCCAGACGGTGCCTTGTTAATGAGTTGGGGGTCAAAGGGCAGTGCTGACCATGATGGACCAATCATGACTCCACGCACACACTTAAAGAGAGTCTTTAGTGTGTCTCCAAGTGTCCTCATCTTTATTGTTCTTTTTTTTTTTTTAAGATATTGCCCTCTGCATCGCTTTCCTCATTTGATCTCCCCCCCCCCCCCCCCCCTCCCTCCCTCGCTGCCTCCCCCTCTCCCTCCAGGGCACTATTCTGTGTTGCCTCTCTATGAGAGGCTGCTATTTTAAACACTTAGAAGTGATTTAGTGCCCACGGAGGCCATTCCATTAGCTGCTCTATGTATTTATTACGGCTCTCCCGCTCTCAGTAGATTGCTAACTCTACAATTTCCTTGCCGTCCCCCATCTTCCATCTTCCATCTCCTACTTCTCTCTCTCTCTCTCTCTCTCTCTCTCTCTCTCTTTCGTGTGCACACATTTCTCTTCTTTTTCTCCGAAAACTTTATTGGTGACCGGCCTTGTGTGTCTTATTTCATGTAAGATTTGCGCTTTTCTTCCCCCGTAGCATTTTAAAATGATTTATTTTTCACGAGACATCAGCATACGTCACACGCAAATACGAGAAGTTCCTCAAAATGCCTGATTTTAGCTGCATTTCCTGTGCGACTTCAAAATCGAAATGCTTTTATTTTGAAAAGGCGGAAAGGGTGTGTTTTAACGTAAATGCTGATAACCTCTCTGTGCCCCTGCAGGACGGCCGGTTGAGCGTCAACGACCAGATGATCGCGGTAAACGGCGAGTCGCTGCTGGGACGCTCCAACCACGCCGCCATGGAGACGCTGAGGCGCTCCATGTCGTACGAGGGCAACGCCAGGGGCACCATCCAGCTCGTAGTGCTGCGCACGTCCAGACAGGTGCAGCAGGTAGGACTTTAAATGTTTCTGGAGGATCGGGGTGTTACGCGCAGGTTTACGGGCGTTTTTAGGTCAACTGAGAGAATAAAAGCATAACTGGCTCACGTTATCATGATATTTGTTAGAACTTACATATTAAAGTGAAGTATAGTGTCATACTTTTGTTAAATATATATATATATTTTTTTATTAACTCCCCGTTATTTACCATGAACTATGATCTAACCTGTCATTTACTTCCTGTCGGGTCGTTCCTCTCGAGGGTTTCCTGGATGTGGGGCGACACTTTTCAGACTGCCGGATGAATTTGGTTCCATGAAACATTCACGGCTGCTTATGCATTATGAAATTATTCTCAAGCAGCGACCAGGATCAATGACACGAGGCTGATATCGCTCCGCTGTTCTGATCCTGTGAGGCTCCACTGTACGGGGGGGAGCAGCTGACCTACATGCACATGCGTGTCAGCCACATGAAAGAGACCCGCAGCACAGTTATTCCCTGACACCCCAAGCAGCTCGCTCTAAATTCCACTAAAATTTCATTTCTACAGATGGGCAGCGGCAACGCCGCAGCGAACACGGCGACGAACGGGCCCGCCGCCAATCGACCCAACAACCAAGCGGCCTCCGGCAATCAGGTACGAGCGAGTGACGCCCGCTTCCAGGCGCAGCAGCCGCCTCCGCCCTGCCGCTCGTCCTCGCTCGTCCCGGCGCTGAGGAGGCGAGCGTCGGAGCCGCTGCCTCACGGCCTCCGGCAGCGTTACGCGCAGAGGCCGGGGGAGACGCCCACTCGATACACCTACGGGTGTAATCAAAGGGAGAGGCCTCGTGGTTACACGTTTGGCCTCGCACAGAGGGACATTGAGTACAGCCGTGATGATGAAGGGGGGTACGTGCAAAAGGACGCGTGCAGACCGGCTTCGAGGTACGAGTTTGGGTTTGTCTCTCACAGTCGGTCAGTGAGCAGCTTCGACAGACCCGCAGGGGGAAACTTAAACAGGGGAGGCCACGCACACGGGAACGCCACGGGGCACGCACGCAGACTCAACGCGTACGCTGAGAACATCAGGGCGATGGCCGGGCAGATGTACGGAGACCCGCCCGCGCACAGCCGGATACCCACCCCCGACCCAAACACACACGCGTCCGCAGACCGATACCTCGACGCACACTCTCATAACTACGCACACAACCGAGCTCTCACCAGATCACACCGACACTTCCAGCTGTCTGGTGGACTCTGACAGTGTGTGTGTGTGTGTGTGTGTGTGTGTGTGTGTGTGTGTGTGTGTGTGTGTGTGTGTGTGTACAGTATATGCAGGCTGCGTTGCAAAAGGGTGACATTTTGGCTGCAAATCTCTTAACGTTATGGATAGATCCTATGAAGTTATATTTTTCAATTGAATTATTAGGTCAAATGTAATTTTGCAACCTACTCCTGACTGTTTAAATACAGTTTTTTTTGTATTCGTGATCAACGGCGTGGACGCATATTAATCTGGTTGAAAGCTTTTCCCCTTTGCTGACACCACTAACTGTCACAGCCTGAACTTTCAGCTTATCTTTTTTTTAAAATAATATTACCAGTAAACTCAACGCAATAAAATCCTTCGCTGTGCACAGCCTCCTCTCTGTCACATCGGTGTTAATTCACTAGAATTAACCGTAAACCTCGTAAAGGCCTGATCAGCTCCTTCCTGTCTTGTCCTGTTTTGTCTTCGTCTATAGTTTAACTTCTCCTTTTTTTAATTTCCATATTCTTTTGCAGGGAATGTACTCCTGCTCTTCTGTCTCACCTGCCTGTTTCTGCTCCGTTGAATAAAGCTAATCTGAAGCCTCCCGCATGCCTGTCTGTTTGTTTCTCTGTTGCACTTCTCCCTCTTTATTAAATGGAACTTTTGGGTCCCGGCTCTCTCTGTTTTGGCCTCAATCTCTTTTCTTTCCCACCTTCTTTTTCTTTTACAGCTTTTACTCAGTGCACACAGAAACCAGCTCACTTCCATGAAAACTGAACATTCCCACTAGAAAAAAAAACTAAACGCAACATTCTTTCAACTCGGAACACGGCAAAAAATGTTAATAGACAGTCCCACATTCACACATTCACAGCCACATATATATATATATATATATATATATATTTGTGTGTCGTGAATATGTTTCAGGAATACCTAATGAAAAGTGACAAGAGCGAACTCCGTGTACACGAATGCTTCCACGTAGCAGCGTTCACACTCTCTTTCAGGTGTGATGAATCTGTTTCTGCTTATTTAAGTGCGGTTTAAAAAACGAGAACCAATCACAAAGTCACACGAGAAGTTGTGTTCGAGTAGCGCTTGCGAAAGCGGGACACAACTGGACGGACCGATGAGGACATCGAGCGTGACGAGGCGGTGGGGAAAAATAGCTGTTATCTCAGTTAAAGTCCGTCTATTGAGCGCCACGGCGAGCCGTGACTGATTGTTTCAGACGCTGATGAAGACGCTGAGCAGCAGTTAAAGCAGATGCTCGGAGGTTTGACCGGCATTGACCCGTTTTCCATCTCGTCTGCACAGCAGTGTGTGTGTGTGTGTGTGTGTGTGTGTGTGTGTGTGTGTGTGTGTGTGTGTGTGTGTGTGTGTGTGTGTGTGTGTGTGTGTGTGTGTGTGTGTGTGTGTGTGTGTGTGTGTGTGTGTGTGTGTGTGTGTGTGTGTGTGTGTGTGTGTGTGTGTGTGTGTGTGTGTGTGTGTGTGTGTGTGTGTGTGTGTGTGTGTGTGTGTGTGTGTGTGTGTGTGTGTCCAAGCCTGCAGATAAATGCAAGTTCAGAGTTCACTGTGTATCCGCGTGGCTCCCTAAGCAAGCAGAGCTCCCCGAGGCCCTCAGCGGCGTCACCGTCTGGGGTCATGTGATCTTAAATCCAAATATATAATCGCCTCATTTACCTTTTTTTTTTGAAAACATTTTGGGTTTTATGAAAAAAAACATTTTGGTTTTAAAATCCATCGACGCGTCGCAGGAAATGTCTTGATTCTTTGACATTTGTGTTGACGTTGGCGGTCAGAGATCCAGTGAGCACGCTCCCGTGAATATAGTTGGCGTATGGAAATGGAAAAAAATTGCATAATTGGCCGCTCTCGTGCACGCTCTCGTGCACGCTCTGCCGCGTGATTTAGCGTTCCGTTTCACGACTGCTTGCTTTGTGTTTGTGTGTTTCTATCAGCAGAGAGCTTCACATCTGTCCATCATGAGCTCCCACTGAAGCCCATGAGGATGATTCTTTTTTCTTCTTCTTCTTTTTAATGATGGATTTTCTTTTCTTTTCATGGACAAGAAGCTTCTTATTTTGTTTATTCTTTTACTCGTTGCCGGAACATGAGACGATAACGGCTGCTTTTAGTTTTTCTCGCCGGATGATTTGCCACTGACTAATAAAACAAGTTGAAGCGCTGAACCCCGACTCTTATCAGTCGTGTTTACGTTCATTTATGGACATACTTTCGTTCAGGTGAGAGCAGTTCAAAGTGCCCGGTGGCTGTCGAGCTATACTTTAAATATTATTAGATATAGATATTAAAATCAAAGGCAAAGATGCTGTCCATCCCGAGCCCAGTGATATGTGGGTGGGTGGGTGACACAGTTGGGTGAGGCGGGCTAAGCCTCTCAGAAGCCTATTGTATGGAACCCCCCCCCCCTGCTTACCTATTGTTGTGGGATTAAGATATCTGACTGCCTGTCTGCCGGCTGCTTCAAAAGCCCCAGGCGAGTCCTCAGTTTGTGGAGACGGTCGGACAGACGGATGATTATATATATAAATATATATACATTGGATACATGGACGGCTGTGATGTGCTATACGTGTCTCTGTGGCTCGTGCAGGAGAGCTGTCAGACCTTTTGTGATTGACAGCTCCGGTGCGGTGACACGTTACCTTGTGCGGTGGGTGCTAATGATGCTCCAGGGACTGCATGACACCGAGCCTACATCCCACCCAATGCTTTGGTATGACACGGGAGCACCTTTCATTATTCTAAGGATTATTTCTTGTCAACCTTTAATACATATATACCGTGTGTGTGTGTGTGTGTGTGTGTGTGTGTGTGACAGCTGTACTGTAGCTCCCAGAAAGGGCTTCTTTCATCCTCCACCAGCACCGATTCCCAGCAGCACCAGAAGTCCCCATCTCCATCTGGGGGGGCGGGTCCTTTTGTAGTGCTGGGCTGTTGGATAACATGCCTGTCAGTGCGCTCAGGATTGTCTTAATTACTGCGCTTCCAGTTGTGCACATTTTTTTTTATTGCAGAGCATTAAGTCTGTTTTTTTCTTTCTCAAAAGCACTGCCAAAGGCGATCTATATAAATATACATGTGTATTTATGGTTCCTTGTAATCTTGTTACTCTAATTCACATCCACAGTCGGCTTCCTCCATGTCGAATATCAAAAGTACAGATTGCCACTGCAATCCTGCTGCTTCGGTCAGACACTTCCTGTTCACTTCCCGTTCACTTCCTGTCCCCAATCCCAACCGAATAGTGCTGCGTGTGCAACGTCTGACCGGTGATCTATTTTGCTTTCCGCTGAACACCTCGCTGCCGTTACGCAACGGGGCCTTCTCTGTCCAAACGGATGGCGCGTCTCTCCCTCCAATGACGATCCTCTTGACGACTTTGTGATATTTGGTTCCCCTCCCACGCTCCACGCGTCTATTGAAAACCCCTCAGAGGGTTGTTCTAAATCTGCTCCTGTTTCCTCAAAGCTTTGCTCCCACATCGCCATCTGAGCCGGATGTTAATTGATTTGTTACGACTACGACAACATTAATGTAAAAATCCTCCTTTTTTTTTTTTTTCCTCTCATGTTGGACTAAACTGCAGTCGCTCAAGATTATTATTTTATTGTTTTCTCTGCTTTCATCGGAAGTTAATCTACCTGTAATATTGAAGCAGAGTAGATCCCGGATACATAATTGAAAAATGTAGATATTTGGTTTTAGAATGAAGTCGTGTTTCTACTATTAAATCTGCGGGTTGATTGGTAGAAATGGAACTCATACATTTGATAGTAGGATTGGATAACCACAGATTTTTAAATGTGTTTTATTCTACCTTTTTAACAGCTTCCGCTCGCTGATATTTTGTTCTTGTGTGCCAAAAAAAACCTATATTTACTCAGTGAACAACATTGGCGAATTTGCCACAAACAAAAGTAGTACAATGGCGTTGGTACAATCCTACTGGGTAATACAAGAAATGACTTTCATCTTCTGATGTGTGAGGCAACATCATCCATTTTTCATGAATGACAACTTTAGCTTTGATTTTTTGCATATGAACCCCCCCTTTTTTTTTTCTTTTTTTTTTTTTTAATAAGCATTTTTTCATCGTCTCTCTTCATCTTCTCTGTCGACAGGAGCCGTGGGGGCACACTGCGCACCAGGGGCCCTCGGGACCCTCCAGACCCACGAACGCGGAGCCCACCAAGAACGCCGCGAGTCCCGCCCCGATGGCGACCGGCAACTACGCGTACGGCAACCCTGGGAACGGTGAGCACGCGGCCGGGGGAACAATATTTGCCCATTCATACTGTCGGAGAGTCAACATTAGGCTTTGTGTGCTCCCGTTATCGACCCCTGAGTGTATACACACAGTGTGTGTGTGTGTGTGTGTGTGTGTGTGTGTGTGCTTATATACGTGTGTTTGCTATAGCTGCACAGTGTGACACCCAGCAAATACATTATTGCCTGCAGCAGCCACCATAAGCATCTTATAGCTATGCATTACAGGATTGCCACATCTCTTTATATCTCTTTCCTCTCTCTATCTCCCTGCATATTTATAGCAGTAGAAATGGGAGTCATTAACGGCTTTTCTTTTTTTCTTTTTTGTTGTTGTGTCGAACGCGACGCTTCGCTTTTCATGTGCAAAAGGATCTGACCTTGGAATCATTACGCTGATGAAACGGCTTCTAAGTGGGCCAGATTTGCATAGCGGGTATTGTGCAGCATGAGTGCAGTCGTGTAAAAAATACTGAAAAGAAAAAAAAAGTGTTTAAAATTCTTTCCTTTATCTCACCCCCCCCCCCCCCCCCCCCCGGGGACGCACGGGGAGCCGGAGACTGTCAGCTCTCCGTCAGACGGCACAGTTCCAGTCATTTAGTACACGAACGCCTCACAGCGCTGCGAAGGAGTTGAGAGCGCGGCGTTGGAAACGGTCGCTCTTTGTGTTTTGAGTTGAAAAACGCTGACGCGTCCTGAACGTCTGACCTTACTGGGGCGCCGTGTCGATGGCATCGATCCTCAGAGGAAGGACACGCTGATCATTGTGTCTGATGTCTGTGTTTGCATATCCCTTCGTGCATAAGATTTAGAAAGCGTACACACGCCTTTTAGAATGCATTTAGCTTCTATTAACCTCAGGAGCCACGTTTATAAGCAACAAAAATCGAATTAAAATGTGTAAAAAATGTGTAAAAAATTTATAAAAAAAGATTGGATTTTTAGTCCACCCTAATAATCAGGATCTGTGATTCTCTATTTATTTTGTATTTACTTGTTTGATTGTCTCCTCAGCTCTGTATCCCGCTGCGACCGCCAACGGCAGCCACGGTTACTACGGCAACGGCGATGATGAAGGCTTCCCCCCCCCGCCCTCCCTCGCCACCGTGGAGGAAATGAAGAGAGACTTTCCACAGACCCTCCCACGCCACAGGTGCACACACGCACACACACACACACACACACGCACACACAGTACACTGCACCATCACCATTACACTTCACACAGGGCCAGAGTTATTATATTCTAATGGCACTCTTAATATAGGGCGCTGTGTTATGAGATAAATAAGAGCCATTACGCCGAATATTACAAGGCTCATATGCATTATTTAGACTATACGGTCTAATTGCAATAGCCTATTTGCATTATGAATACGTAATTATGGTGGCAGCATAATCGAGTGAGTTCGAAGGCTTAGAAAGAGCTATGATACTTCTGCTGCACACACGCATACACACGCACACACACACACACACAGACACGCACTCACACAGTAAGATTCTGCCAACAGTCTTCTAATCGAGTATGTTTGTATGTGTGTGTGTGTGTGTGTGTGTGTGTGTGTGTGTGTGTGTGTGCACGCGCAATCTCTTGTGTGGTCTGAGTCTGGCATCAATATACTTGTTTCCCTGTAAGCTTAACATGATATTGTTTTACTCATGCCATCTGGAGTGGAGGATATTGAATGATTTGTCGTCTGCTCGTGGATTTTAATATTTAATTTCTTGTTCAAGTGACGCGACCGTCAAGTCCCTAAAAGTTGTTTTGATTTGATTTGATTGATCATTTCTTTTGCTGCTGTTTTTGCAGCGAGTTCCAGAAGCAGCACCGCGCGGCGGCTTTCCATGCAGACGACAACGTACCTCGCAACAGAGCGTCCAAGAGCATGGACCTGGGTGCGTGACACACGCACGCACACACACACACACACACACACACACACACACACACACACACACACACACCGCTTCATTGGAGTCTCCGCCATCACAAACCAGCCCAAACATATGAGTCTAATCATGCAGCGAGAAGACACACAGCGATCACGCGGCCCCTTATCGCTCCGTCTCTCTGTTGTGATATGTAGCCCTCTCCCATTATCCCCGCCCCGAGGGGATCCGACCTCCTGAACTCATAAACCCAGGGGCTTTCCAACGGACTGGATGAACAAGCCGTCCGGTGTGTGCGTCGCCTATTTGTGTGTGAAGATAGGTTTCCAATCTCACGGCTGTGTGTGTGTGTGTGTGTGTGGGGACGGGGTAAAACGAAAGGGGCTTATCTCCTCGTATTAACCCGGGCCGACCTCTGTCACCTCCTCTGCTGTTTTTCTGTCTGTCTCACCGATCTTCTCATCTTTCTTTTACTTTTTGATGCTTTTCTTCAATTTTCCTGTCACCCCTGACTATTGGGATGAAGTCTATTTCCTCTCTTCTCCGTCCCCTGCCTCTCTCTTTTTTTTCTCTTCTCTCCCAGCATTCCCTCCATAGTTATTTATCTCTTCATTCTCCCTTCAGCGCTTTTCTTTCTCAACGGGAAAGCCGCCGGGTTCATTGCTCTCGCTCTCCTCCATCTATCTCTCTTCCCCCTTCCTGCTCTGATTTCCAATCGCGGTTCATTAGGTTCAGTGGATTGGCTTTCTTCCTGCAGCACACGCCTCCGCCACCCAAGCTGATTGGCTTTCATTACGGACAAGGGTGGTCCGCGAGCGTGGCGGCGCACACACACCCGTCTCTGCTCCATCCCACTGAGGACCCACTCCAATGCCCACCGCTATCTGGCCTTCCTCCATTTCAATCTAGTTTTGTATTCCTTTTTTTTCTCTTTGTGTTATCTCTCTGGTTCTATTCATCCCTTCCCTCTCCAAAGTGCTCAGAGCTGAAACAAGGTAGTTAGCAGAGCGCCTGTGTGTGTGTGTGTGTGTGTGTGTGTGTGTGTGTGTGAAGCTCCGAACACACATTTCAGACCCACACGTCTTTTTATTTATTATTTTTTGGAGTTCACGGTCACGTGTTTCCAAGCTGCTTTCACCGCGCCGCGCAGCAGGTTAGCTTTTATTAAACGCCACTTGACAGAAGGAGGTGATCTTCTTTTATTGACCCCTGGATGCCTTGGAAAATAGTGTGTTGACTCGGAGCTCCACACACAGAAAGCCCTCGCACGCCTGCGAGCTGAATAGCGGAATCAACGACACTATAGCTGTACCTGAGAAGTGTTTTTTTTTCTTTTTTCTTCTTCTCATTTGCAGTCCGTAACGCCATTATGTGACAAATAAAACACTCAAAGATGACTTATTCGTGCTGCAAGTCTGAGCAATAATGGAAACTAAATGGTCTGCGTGGATTCGCTTTAAGATGCTCAAAGTGCAGTGAAAACGCATGATTTCGTGTATCCTACGTGTGTCAAGAGGCCCAATAATCCAACACACTCCTGCTTTCAGAGGTCAAGAGGTCAAATCCGGACCTTCTTAATCTCCCGACACTCAGTCCTACACTTTCTTTTACTGCCTCTTTTTCTTTCTTCGTCTTTCACTTTCTCACTTCACTTCCATATTTATATATGAGTTTCTCAACAATATGCAGCGGTGCCGTGCCACTGCGTATATATATATATTTTTTTATGAATACACTTCCATTATGTAGTTCAGTAATAGAGTACACATATAAAGCGCTGCGAGACATTTGTAGCCCTCCGCTGTGGAACGAGGTGACAGATTTGGCTGCCGGCCATGCAGACTTCTATCTTTCCTCCACAGGAGGAGGAAGCTTTTCATTATCCGCCTGGGTCACGTCGCCTGGAATCGCTTTTTTTTCTTCTTCTTCTCCCCCTCAAAAAACTTTTTAAAAGTGTTATTTCTTTATTCTTACGGCTCGAAGCCTTTTTGTCGCGGCTGCTCCAGAAGTTTCTTTGCGGGCTCGCTCTCCCCTGTTCTTTCCCGTCTTCTGACATCTCCCTTTCGGTGTTCTCTTCCTCTCATTTTCTCTCGCCCTCGCCCATCTGTCCGCCGGGAAATCTGACCTCCATAAAAGATGAACGAAAGATTATTTAAGAGAAACAGCGGCGTAATGAAAAACCTATTATTGTGTCCCACGGTCCTGTTTTTTTCCTCCCTTGTATTATTTCTCTCATTGTCTCACCTCTATCCATTCTCATTTTCTCTCACAGGCGTAATATCACTCTTTCTTCTGGCGTTTCGTCCATCCCCGCTTCCTTTTCATTTCCTCTCTCAGTCCGACTCGTTCCCAGCATGCGCCAGCACCATTCGGCGCCATTATAACCAATTACAGAGCAGCACGGAGCTGCCCCCGTGCTCCGGCATGTGCGGCACCTGATAATATGAGTCTTTTTTTGTTTTCTGTGTCCTAGTGGCTGACGAGAGCAACATGGGATCACTGGTCGGGCCGAGGAATGGTGAGTGTTCCATACAAGCTGAGCACGTGCATGCCGCCATTTCTGTTTTCCTCCCACAATGCAACGGCTAATTGCATCCCCCTCTATACACAAAGAATTTCTTCATAGTTCACTCTCCTTTGCCCCCCCCCCCCGTCCCCCTCCGCTCCCCCGGCTGACAGAGTTGAGTTGTGAAGCACTTAGTGTCGGAGCGCTCGCTGCTTTATGGCCGTCCAGGTCAGCGGGCACTCGGCGCTCAATCCTCGCCCGGTCTGACAGCAGCCGCACAACGTCGCCTCGGCTGTTCCTCCGCACACGTTTTATTTGAGAGAAGTCTGGTTAAAGGCAGAATGTAAAGTCGGTTTTACTGTTTTGCTTTCACCGAGAGATCAAACGGTATATAATTCACTCTCAAGGTTTGAAGCACTTTTGGCTGGAAGGAGCAACATTTGGAATTACCCCTCTCAGGATTGCTCCTCCTTATGCAAAACTCCCGTCCTGAGTCACTTCTACACACAAGTCCTGACTAAACACGCCGATAAATATGTTGAATTCACATCCTGTTTACGTGTAAACACCCAGCAAAATGCTCTCCATGCATGTGAGCGAGGTCCCAACCTAACATGTTGTCATTTCCTGCTCGTTAGACATCATAAATTCAGGCCGCAGAATTGGCTATCTAATGGTACATTTGATGAAATTAATTTATTAATGGATTCCTCTGTGAGAAAGGAGGCAATCAAGCGTCCGCAGCGCTCACAGCAAACTGTAATTAAGGCTCCAAAATAAGTTTTAAAATCCATCAGCGATGCAGCCAGAACCCCCTCTTCCTCTTCCTCTTCCTCTTCCTCTTCCTCGACGTCCCTCCCGGCGGGAACCGGGTGCCAAATATCGGCGACGAGTGGCGACTCCTTTCTGTAATGCGAGGACGTCTACGCGAGGCGAAGGAAGCACTTTAACGGATAAATGAACCCAGCCAATGCGGCGCGCGTCGACATTCAGAGAATAGACGTAGAACGTAACCGAGCGCTGCTGACGACACCGAAGGGAAACATTGGTTTGCGATGGCTTGTGCACACCGGTTCCACCGAGCAAGATAACCCCCCCCCCCCCCCCTCCCCTCCCCCCGGGTGGTCGCTCTTAGGCTTCTTTATGAATGATAAATCAAGAGGGTTGCGGACACGGAGAGCACTGATCAGTGTTGCCGTCTGCACACAAACGGGGTGCTGCATGGAGTCGTGACTCTAATCGTGGAGATCGGCAGTGTCGCTTCATCGCATCGGTGTTTTTTTTGCTTATGTAAGAAAGGAATCACGATTCTAGTCCTGATGTTGGCTACCTCTCTGCCTCTGAGTGTGTGTGTCTCACACACACACACAGACAGGTACACGTACACACCGATCTCTTAAATCCACCTGCGACAAGACAACTAAGCCTGTTGCCAGTGGAATACAAATGGCCCGAGCCCCCCAGGTGACCTCAAATCCCCCACACAGCATTCACACAAGTGGCCTCCTCCTCTATGATTTTCCTGGCACTTCTGATCAGCACCCAGAACCCTCATGACATATAAAGTGATCCATTTCTCTGCTGCTGCGGCGTTCCTTTTTTTTCTCTATTTATTTTATTTATTTTCATCTCCTCTCCCCTTGACGTTTTCGCTAATGTGTATTGACAGGGCTTTTGCGTGTTTTTCATTTTTGCTGACGCGGTGTATTTCCCCCCTTCCTAAATGGCCTCAGTGTTTCTTTATGGGCTTTGACATATTTCATTAGGCGGATGGTCTTAAGAGGCCTGCCTGGCTTCTTTAATCTGGCTAAAACCCTTTTTCTCTCTGGCTAGAGCCGCTGCAAGGAGCGCTTCACTCTCGCTCTCTTTCCTCTCGCTCTCTTTCCTCTCGCTCTCTTTCCCCTCCCTCCATCTTGCTCTCCGTCACCTACTCTCTCCCTCTCTCTCTCTCCCCAACACTCTTCTTATTCTCCGGTTTTAGGAGTCTCCATCTTCAATGGAGCTTTTAGTTGTGTGTGTGTGTGTGTTTTCTTTTTTCTTTCTTCTTCCTATTCCCACTTTCATCTTTGCCACCAATCTCGTTCTTCCCAGTCGCTCCTCTCTTGATTATGTTCTGCCTCTTCCTCTTTTGTCGCCAGGCTCATCCCCATTTTTAGCATCCTCTCAATCCCAAACCGTCGTCTCTCTTTCTTCTTCTCTCTCCCTCCGTCTCTCCTACTTTTTCTTCTCTTTATGCTCACTCTCATTCTCTCAACAGGCTGATCCTTTTCTATTCATCATTCGCTCGCTGCTATCTTCAGTCCTCTCTCTCTCTCTCTCCATCCTCTGCAGCTGTATCTGTTCCAGCCTCATGCGATTACGTGGAACATACTCCAGTCTCTTGAGTTCCCTCCACCAAGCAGAAGCAGCAGCTCTCTGTATGTTTAATGTGTGTGAGGGAGAGTAATAGACAGATATCCCTTCACTTATCCCCTCATATTTCTCCCTCGGAGTCAAAAATCTCCCCTGGCAGCAGTCTGCCTCCTTACATCACCCGGGAGCTCATCCAGAGACACACACACACACACACACAAACACACACACACACACACCAATGCCAACCATTAGTCCCCGCTGTTCCGTGAGACTTTAAAACCAGCGGGCTTCTTGCCAGCGCTGAAGCCTCTGCTTTGTTTTCTCTTTGTTTGGGTGCAACTTTCTCTCTTTTTCTATTCCCCTCCCTCGCTTCGTTCTTTGCATCCGCCGTCTTGATTCAGGGAATCGGGGCCAATTCTGCTCTTTTTCACGCGGCCCAGGTGTGACGTGTGGGGGGGGGAAAAAAAGTGACACGAGTGCCTCGACTGAGGCTGCTCGGCAACCGGCGGAGCGTCCGCCCCGAACCCGCCTGTGCAGAATTAGCTTGTGGGGCGTAGCCGTCAGTGCAGGTGCACCGTGCAGCTCTCCCTCCATGCGCGTTGATCCGCCACGCGTTTACAAATGGCACGTGTACCATTTGCCTGCCCCCCCCCCCATCCATAGTCTGCCAGCCCCCTGAGCTGCCGCAATCCAGCAGAGGTAGGCAGTAATTATGAAATGGCCTTTTAAGTCCCCTCCGGTTATTAAAGCCATTCATCTCGTCGGAGGCCGGATGCATACGGCCCCATACGTCCCCGTTCCCCTCATACATCCATACAGCTAAACCCAATTACTGCGGGAGCAGCGCCTCTGTCCAGCTTCATCATCTGCCCCTCGATATAGCTGAGTGCATTCAGACCGCGATGGAGGGATGCTGGGATGATGGGACAGGTCTTTAATCGGAGTGGAGTTTTGATTGGCCATAACATGAATTGGATTTGCTTCTACAGACGTCTCAAGTGATTTGGTTTGACGTTGAGTTTGTGGGAGGATGGGAAAACATTTATAATATGAGGACGGAAGCAATAATGACATTCTGTACTGCCGAAGCCGTGGTCGCTATTTAAAGGATACGGCTGGTCTGTTTTTCTTCTTGTCATCAAATCCCACGACGGGACCAGAGCCGATCATGAACTGATCCTGGTGCTGTTGCTCTTGCGTGTCATGTTCATTTACTACGCGCTGTAGTGCAGCGTCCTGATGCCGTAGCTACTCACTAGTGCAGTCAAACGTGTATTCATCCTCAGATGGAAATAGTCCCTGACGGATGCACTTGTTACTCTTGTTTGAGTCGTGTTTGCGTAACACTACAGTGCCCAGCTGTTCTAGGGATTTACTGCGCCTTTAAAAAAACAAGAAGATAAAGTGTTCCCTATGCTGAAGGAAGCATTGAAGGAAAGGTACCTTAGCATTTAGAGAACTCGACCAGCTCTTATCATGGCGCCACTTAGATACTTCAAGGTCATTTTACTCACTTAGCATCCTTCTTAAGCATGAAAATACTTTCCGACCGCAGACTTTGAAATATTGTGCCGTTGTGCCTTTTACTCTTTAGACATCTCACCTGTCGTCACAGGTTTGCTCCAATAAAGCTCTAAAAGAGTTTATTTATTATAAAGGTGAAGCCATAAAGAGACCTGTGTGTGTGCTCTGGCCCTGTCGTACTAAAACCCATTCATAAACATTTACTGAGATTAGATTTGTTAATGTCTATTGTTGTTGAGGATTTAGAAAGCTCCACTTTTTTACTGAAACACTGTAACACAGCAGGCGCCGTTCTATCCCTGTACCAGTGTGTTTAATGCTTCTGTTGGATTGAATTCAATAACCTTTATTGAAACGGGGTGACACTGAGAGCAGGCTTTCTTTTTACAGGTGTGTGTGTGTGTGTGTGTGTGTGTGGAACAAAGCCGGTCAGACCCCGGTTTACAGTTTTTATTGGCCTGTCCTGAGATTGGATACTAGATGGAAATGTGTGTGTGTGCTTTTGTCTTACATGTGTGTTTTTGCAAGCATATCAGTGAGGACTGGTCGTGTGTGTGTGTGTGTGTGTGTCTGTGTGTTCTCTATGTACCCAATTTAAAGAATTATGTCCAGAAGCAACAAGACCCTTTTCTCTGTTTGCTAAAGGGTCTCCTTGGCAACTCACCGTCACCCTTCTCTCTCTCTCACACACACACACACACACACACATGCACACACACACCCCTTCTCTGTACCACCCCCAGTGATTTTGATGGAGGGGGGGGGCACTTGCTTGTCACCGTGGCAACCTTTCAGCCAGTGTGCTGCAAAAGCTGCTTGCTGTGAAGCACATTGTAGTCCGGTTGATAGGTAAGTGTTAAGACCCTGCTGAGACTCTGTGGGGGGAGGGGGAGGGTGCAGCCGTGTGTGTGTGTGTGTGTGTGTGTGTGTGTGTTAAGCCAAATTGAACATAAATAAGACAATATCCTGTTTAATAGTTTGGTGTTCACCGCCCGGTTGATTGGATAGTGTAATTAGCTGTTTGTGTCTGTTCACGTGTTCATAAGTCTCTAGTGGCGTGTTATGTTTTTGCACGGCACACACAGTCTGTGGCAAAACCCATAATTTTGACATCTCCGAGTGAATGTGTTCTCGTGCTCGTTGGGTGAAATAATTAGAGGGTTGTGTGCCGATAACTTTTATTCACGGTTTGGTGGCGAAACGCACATCTCAGAACCAGAATATAAGATCATTTCGTCGCTGGTGTGTCGCTCTCCCTTTTTTTTTTTAAAAAAGGTACAAAGCGCCAACACGGTGCGGCGGTCGTCCTTGAAGGGCCTGTCAGCGCAGCAGCAGGACCCCGAGGCTGCGTTCCAGGCAAAGACTTCACTGCCGTCGGCTCGGCGCCGACGCGACAGCCTCCACTGAAGTCGTGAAGTACAGATCACATCCAGACGTGTGCGCTGGCTGCTGCCATGTGCACATTTGTCGGGCACACATCTCCGTGTGTGTGCAAGCGAAGCAGGTGTGGGCTTCTGAGCGGATGTTTGTGGATGAAGTGGTAATAGGCAGGTTCTTTGTTGGCAGCGTTTGTTTGGCTTTAAGGGTTTTCTTCCCAGCAGCCCCCTTGTCCATCAAAAGTTGAGTAAGTGTTGTTTTAGAGGGTTTTTATTTCCCAAGCGTAAAGTACCGTTTTGAAGGTTTTCTCTTCGCAATGTTCTCAACACCGGAGTCTCGTGGATAGATTAATGGCACCGCACTGTATCGTATCGCTTTATGTTCATGCGCATCAGTTGTAGTTATGAATGCCTGTGTGTTTTAACGCCGTGTGGTAAATTGCATGTATTCACCCACAATGCAACAGTGAACTGGTGTGTGTGTGTGTGTGTGTGTGTGTGTGTGTGTGTGTGTGTGTGTGTGTGTGTATACCGAATGTATTGTCACATTTCTACAAAGAGTCATATTTAGATTCACTCATCGGACTTTTAAGCTCTGTAATCGGATGCTTCTCACTGAAATGCTCCTCGGGAGTTGGACATGACTTCTCTTCTGAAGTTTAAATGCACTTTTTTGCAAAGAACAGATATTTTTGAAACGCAGTTAACGACCATCCGAGCCTTTTGAATTGAACCGCCGTCACCAAACCGTGTCAAAGAAAACAAGGAGGAGAGATGTAAGGAGTGTTCCAGCTGTGACGGGCATCGCCGGGGTCCGGGGCCTGTTTGGCTGTGAGTCCGAGGGAGCATCTGCTGGCACAGCGGGCAGCGATATGTGATAAACGCCGATTTCACCCTCCATTGGATGGAGCTGGCGACGATAGCCACCTCCCCCCCCCCACCCCCCCCGCCGCTCATCCATCCTATTAAACCCTCATTATTCATTTACCTACAGCCTCGGCCGCCTGACATGCGTTGAACGAACAGACACACACAGACACACACACACACATGCACACACACGCCAGCAAAAGTGTTTTTTCTCCTGTTTCATCTAAAGCGGTCAAGGACACACACCACTATCTCATACAGGCAGTATCGGGACTTCTAAATTGTTCCTTTTCAAAATTCTCACTTTTTGTAGCGCACACACACACACGCACACACGCGCGCACACCTTCTCTGTGTATAGTGCAGCAAGCGCGCTGCCAAGGAGCTTAATTCTATCAGGCTGCGAGCTGGACAGCCGTAATTACATTTGTGACACAAATCCTGCCTCTCAAATTGAGCGTTTTATTCCTGAGCGCTCCCCCCTCTCTATTTATAACCCCTTATTCCCCATAAATCCCACTTCCTCTCAGAAAGTCAATTTAGGACTTAAAAGGCAGCAACGCTCCGCTCCCTTTCCCACCTCCGCCCCCCTGCTTCGCCTCTATCGCCGGCTTCAGTTTCACCTCGGATGCTTTGAAGCCTCTGAAATGACGTCTTAAGCAGCGAGCGCCACAATGCGAGAAAGCCATCCCGTACCAGGGGAAAAAGTTTTGGACTGAAGAAAGCCAACAACAACAAAACAGCTGCTTGCTTTAGCTGCCTGTCGGGTTTTTCTTCACCTCTCCGTCACTTCCCCACGTCGGCGTGACGTTCACCCTCTTCTCTCCTCTCTTTTTCTCCTTTTTGCCCCACAGCTCCGCCCTCCCTAAAGCCCTCCCCCTTCGCTCGCCCGGTGGCCTCCTCCCCTTTCTCTGCGAGTCCTCGCTGAATCAGCCGTGGCCTTCATCCCTTTCCTCCGTCTCCCCTCTCCTACTCTCTGGAGTCGGAGGCCACACCTGAGTACAGTATGGTGGCAGTTCATTTGTTCCCCCTCTCTCTCTCTCTCTCTCTCTCTCTCTCTCTCGTTTTATGCATGAGTCAGCTCCCCATCCATCCCTGTACCACTCCACCTCATTCATTGTTTCCTCCCCACCTCCTTCATGTTGCTCCTATAGGACTCTGGCTTTCTCTCTCATTTCCGTCAAGCCTGTTTTTCACCTTCTCTCCTCTGCAGCTTTATTCCAAAAAGCTTTGTCCAGTCTGGAGAATGTGTGGAGAAACCTAATCCGGCGGATAAAGTCGAGATATCAATACTTTTTTATATATTCTTCATGAATATAGATAAGAATCAACTCAAATGTGTACGTCTAGATTCCAATTCCCAAATGGTTTCCTTTTATTCTTTCGTAAACATTGCTTGACCTCATGCCTTAAAATACGTGTTGTTTATTTTTTCCGTCCTTCCAGAGTTCCCTTTTATAGTTTCAGAACTAGTGCTGTTGAGATAAGATAAAGGACTTCGACAAGAAAGAAGAGGTTAAAAAGTACAACGAATAGTTTAAAGAACGCTGCCATACATTTTTGGAATAACTTGATTTTGGTTCAGAAGCAAAATGCACAACTTTACTCTGGCTACGTTGTAATGGGGTCCGAATGGGCCGCTGGACTCGTTCCAGTGCACCCTCCCGTAACTCTCCTGAAATGCCTCGTCCCGGCACCCTCTCCCTCTCCTGCAATGAACTTGAATCTCTGGCAGCATTTCATGCTTAAAGTTTATCGCAGATGCCCTTTGAATAAGGAAATATGAATGCCGTGGATGATGATGTTTTGTAAGCAGCGGGTGGGGAATTTAGCTAAAAGCTTATGATCTCAATACCCAGAGTCACTTCAAATCATTCGGTCCTATTTGATCATCTCATTTGAGAGGCCCAGTTCCCTCCTCCTCCATCACTTAGGCGCCCCCTGCCCTCCCTTCTCCCTCTCATCCTGTTAAACATCAGTCGACCTCATCGCTCACAGTCCCTCCCGTCCTCTTCTCTCGTCTCTTTTGTTTCCCCCCCCCCCCCGACAGAGCCCTCCGCCGGCGGAGCGCTGGGCCCGACCCTGGGCCTCTGGAAGTCCAGCTCCCTCGAGAGTCTCCAGACGGCCGTGTCGGAGGCCAACCAGAGCCGCAGCAAGGCCCAGGTGCCCTTCCACCGGCCGCGGCCGCACATGGTGCGCGGGCGCGGGAACAACCAGAGCTTCCGCATCGCCATCGACAAGTCCTACGACGGGCCCTCTGAAGACGGTGAGACTTCCCCTGTTGCGGTATTAAAAGAGTCTTTCCGAAACATTGTATCCCATTTTTTAAATTGGACCGCGCACATCCCTCAGGCTTTATAACACACTGGCACTCACGAAGAGCCAGAGGCCTGCCAAGGGACGGTGCTTAGCCGGAGTACCTTAATGAAATGCTACATGATTTTATCCACTCAGCAATTTAGGAAGAGCAACTTTATATCTTACAGCAGCATATTTTTTATGCTCTACCTTGTGAACCCACGGACACGCTGGATGTCGTGTGCGTGTGTGTCTGATGATGATTATTACTGAGGAAATTATCCTCTGCGTTAGCTGGGAGGAGTGAGACCATGCAGAATGTTGACTAATGACGTTTGGAGGAATCTAGAGTGTGAAAAATTACCCGTCTGCGGCCGCATTAGAGGAGAAGTCTCACTTCCACGGCGTTTGTCGCTGAATGACAATGACACGTTTGTTTTTCTGCCTTCAGCAGGTCACACAACTGTCTCCTGATACTTTGAATCACACGTTAAGCCATGAATGGGAATCATGAATCTGTCTCCTGATACTTTGAATCACACATTAAGCCATGAATGGGAATCAGACCCTCTTTTTGAGTTGCCCTTTTCCACTCAGGGAGGTGGGTATGACTGCCGCTAGTGCTCATCCAGGTGTGAGAGAGTCTGCTGCCTATGAGAGGACTAACTAGCTCCCTGAACAGCACAGTGATGCATACCCAATGACATGAACATACCTGTCCGCAGACGACGACCTGTCCGACCGCAGCTCCGGCTGCGAGACGCCCGCCAGCAGCTCCTCTCGCCAGGGCCTGGACGAGGAGGAAGGAAAGAAGAAGAAGAAGAAAACCAAAGGGAAGAAGAAAGAGAAAAAGAGCAAAGGGAAGACTGTGGACGACGCGGAGAAGAAGACCAAAAAGAAAGGATTCGGCCTCTTACGGTAGGAGTCCTTTAATACTGAACCTCTTTAACAACATATATGTTTTTTTGTTTTGTTTTTTGTTCCTGTACACAGTCAAATTTAGGGTTCATGTGGAAATCAATGGACAAACAACTGCCCTACTTTCTCCCGGTTAAGTTTCAACAAATCAGCCACTGAGGCCAGCAGGATTATGGGCCATTTGGATTATTGGCTATGAACACAACCTTCGCTGTAATGGAGGGTATCCATTATCTCTCAATCCAAGCAAAGTCCCACTGACACGAGCCGCTTGTCACTCCTTTTATCAACGCGTCCCCATCGTGATTGCGGCGGTCCAATCCTCCAACAGCGACCCTTATCTATTGGCAGTGACACGGTGTGGTCAGTGTATCGCTGCACTTCCAACACTTGAGATTCAATTAGGCTGCGGCGAGAGATAGCGCGAGGTCCGCGCGCCGGCCTCCAGATGGCAGATAAGAATCCAATCGGCGGCCGTGTCGAGGGCAGTAATGGAGGAGATGTTCACACGGTTAGAAGCTGGTAGTGGAGAGCAGGGCGGGGAGGAGGAAGGGCAAGGCGAAGGACACGCGCGCAGAGAAGCAGAGGGGTGCGTGCAGGGAAGGCGTGTGCGAGAGGATGGAGTTGAGTGTAAACCGGCCCCAGAACTCCGGTCCAGGTGGCGCTCCGTTTTCCCCAGCAAAATGTACTTTATGGCTCCATCTATTCCGCACATCAAGCCTCTGCTGTGTCTCTGCGGCGGACGGTGTCGGAGCTGACACCGCAAGCTGTGTGACAGATTGTGTTTATGTGTTTGGGAGGTAATCTCTGCATCTATACTCCGCGAGCATACAGCGTTGTTTCCTGTTTATTCTCAGTTTTACACCTTTATCTCGAGGCTCTTTTCAAGGGGGCTGCGTCTAACCGTTATTTTAATTATCGATTGGCTGGCCCATTATTTTCTTGATTAATTGTTTTGTCAATAAAATAGTGAAAAGCTTCCCGTGTGCAATTTCCCCCGGAGCCCCGAGGTGACGTCTTCCAACAGCCCAACAAAAAAAAAGTCCATTTATTATCACGTAACACAAAGCGTCACATTCTCACATTTCAAGAAGCACGAGAGCAGCAAATGTTTTGGCCTTTTGGTTTTAAAAAGTCATTTTTCTGTCGTTGCAGCTCTTGGATTCTTTCCATCCCCCTCTTTTGCTCATGCCTACTCTTATTTTGAAAGGGTTACTTGCATGTGCAATGATCAATGACACTTAACAGTTGACTTCAGTTAAACGGAAACCTCATTTTTTTTTAATTTACTGTGTCATTTTACACATTTGGGTTGCACATTCTTTTTTTTCTTTTTTTTTCTTGGACTGCGTGGAATTGTGACGTCTTCACATCACGGACGACGATCATGTTCGAGTCTCTGGAGTCTCGAAAATGTCGTCAATGTAGGAGTTTGGTGTTCTGGACTGCGGTGTATGAAAAATAATACAGCATTTCTAGGTGAGGTGCATTGGTGAAAATGCACTGGATACAATGTTTCTTATTACACACACACACACACACACACACACACACACACACACACACACACACCTCCTCTTTCTTGTTTGCGAGCTCATCCTTTTAAACTGGCAACAATAGTCCGAAACACTTAAACCCATCCCACTATTGTTGAGGCTGAGTGCCTCTCTGCCTCAACAATAGAACGGAGTCCCGTATACAAAAGCTTCCACACACTAGCGTCTCTCTCTCTCGCTCTCGCTCCCTGGCCTTTATCTGGCCGACTTGATCGTTATTGAACTTGAAATATGACTTAATTAGCCGGAGTATTGCACTGTTCAATCTAATTGCAGCTCTCAAATGTTATTTTACTCCGACGGCATTAGGAAAAGGGCACATTTGCGAACGCATGACCTCAGTTCACCTCCGCCAGTGAGCGCGTGTGTGTGTGTGTGTGTGTGTGTGTGTGTGTGTGTGTGTGTGTGTGTGTGTGTGTGTGTGTGTGTGTGTGTGTGTGTGTGTGTGTGTGTGTGTGTGCGACTGCAGCTCGCACACACACACACACACGCACGGTGGACGTGGGCCCCCCATCGTAGCGGGCCATACATATTTAGTTTAGCCGCGGCAGTATTTGAAGAACAAGTTGTTTTTGGCATCAGCGCATCGCAAACAGCTGGGTGTAAAGGTGACCTCTGGAGATCGCCGTGGCAACGTTCGCTAAATCCATAACGTGATCCTCGTTCTGTGAAGAGCATCACTTCCACGCGGTGTTTTTTTTTTCTACCTCGGCACAGCTGGTGTGAGTCTGCCCGCCGTTTGACATGATTACACCTGCTGGCATAATGGTAGCGCGTCTTTAAAGGTCAACAATTAGGGATTAGCGAGGGGGGAGGAGGGGGGATTTTAATGGTCGCAGGTCGAGACATTCATAGAACAGTTTAGTTAAGTGATATTAAACACGTCACACCTATACATCGGTCATTGCAAATGACTGTAATTGGCCTACTTAAAGGCCTTCACACCACAAGCAGCACACAATGTCAAATCCTCTACCGGAGGAGAACTTGCTGGCAGGACTAACAGTGGAACTCACATCCCAGAACAAAGGAGGAGAACCTGGTCACGGGTTCAGACGTCATGATCAAACAGGAACGCTGACGGTGCACTTTTTCCCTCCATGAATAAATATAATTTGACGTAAGAAGCGTTTTTTTTTTCGTCCAGTTTTTCACCCTCCGGGGATTAGACGCATTATAGTGTGAGCCAACGCGACTTAATCAGGAGGTCAAGGATATAGCTTGTGACTAACGTCCCTCTGTGAGTGTCGCCACTCAACCCCCCGCCCCGCCCCCCCGTCCCCGTCCCCATCCCGCCAGTCACTCAGGATCAACGTTCAGCTGTCGCCGTCAACACGCGTCCCGCCGCCCACCACCCCTCCGCTAATTTAAGGGACATGAAAGCTGCTTTTTAAAAATAAAATATATATATATATATATATATTTCTTTTTGCAAATCCGCATGCGACATGATATACATCCTCTTCCCCTCGGTCCTCTGTTCGCGGGCGCCGACAGAAATGAATCCGACAAGGAGAAGCAAGCCAATTAGCGGCGTCCGTTCCGCTCGCGTCCTATCGCGGAGCAGCAGGATGCGCCGGGCTGAATGGCAGTCACCGGTGGGCGGTGCTCCGCGGAGACCAAAAGCCTGGTTGTCACACCGCGAGGTGATTTCTGATGGCATTTGCGCACTCCTCGCTCCCTTTCCATGAGCACTTGCTCCCTTCCTCTTTAAGTTTTAAGATGAGCCCCACCCCACACACACACACACACACACTCTCCTCTCATCCCGACCTTAACCGTGCCCTTTTCATTTGCCTTCTGTTGTGACTGTTAAATCGCTCCATTTCCTTGAATGGACTATTGATTTATCAGGCTGCGTTAGACAACATGAGCTCTCAAGTCCCACTCGAATTCACACAAGTTTGTGATTATCTACGATTAAGAGTGCTAATATGAGCTGTGAGCTCCCAGAGGCCTGTTGCCAATTAGGCGGGGCGCGAGGCTCGTCGTTCCCTCCGGATCCCGGATTCCTTTTGTGAGGTTTTTCCTGTCGTCGTGGGGGGGGGCCTCCTTCTCTTTGTCTCCTCCGTCGTTCCCGTTTGTTTTTCCGAAACAAAACCCAGAGAAAAGACGTCGGAGCAAAAAAAGCTCCAGGCCGACGATCGCTGACGCCGGTGTCTTTCAACGCAGCGAGGAAAGGAAAGGAAAGAAGGGTAGATGTAAGGCGACTCTTTGAACGCGCAGGTTGTCAAAAGTGTTGCCAGGCGCGACGAAATCCCTGTGACATGTTTGTGTGGGCGTCTTAGCCGTGACTCTAAGCCGTGATGGGGCTAATTTGGAGGTGCATTACCTAATCCCACCGGCGGTGAGTGCGCTGCAGGTGGATTTGTTTGATCCGTCATCTCATCTGGCATTTAGGGGCGGTTAGCTGCGTTTGACGTTGAACACCGGAGTGGAGTCTTCAACGCCGTATTTATTTATGTCGGTATTCTTTTTGGTGAAATATGCATCGGGCCGTACGTTTGTTTGGATACGTCTCCTTTGGATAGACATTATCTTCCTCTCTCGCTCTCTCTCACACTTCATTTCTATTCATGTCTTTATCTTTGCATTAATAATGGATGCCGAACCACAAATCACTTTCTTTGCAACACTTGACACGCGCGGAGCACGGGGCCGCGGCTCGACTAATCAGGGCCGCGTTAAATACACGCTCCCGGGCGAGGGCGGAGCCTCGCGGACCGCGCTCACGTACTTGTCCACGCTGTGTCAGTCGTAGGTTGGAATGATTGAAATGGAGACGGCAATCATGCAAATCCCTCGGGGGGGGGGGGGTAAATGTCGGCTCTCTTATCCACCGGTGGCTTTAACCCGCAATTAGTGGGGGACGGAGAGTTGGTTGTCTGCGCGTGGACGTACAATGAACACGTGGTCGTTTGTGCACGTCCTCAAATTGCGTTCTTGTTATTTGAAGCCATTACGGCTCTCGAGCTAATCTGTCATTTAAATTCATCACCCCTTTTTTTTTTTTTTTTCTTCTTCTTCTTCTTCTTCTGAAACCCCAGAAAGGTGCCGTAACATTGACAAATCACCCTCCATAGAGAGGAGGTTGTCTGAAATTATTTATTTTTGTTTTCTTTCCTTTCATAATTCAGATTAGTGCACAATTTCTCCCCCCCCCCACCCCATCTCCCCAACGCCATTCTCCCGCCAGCCCAAATGTAAAAAGCTGACAAGTAGCGGCCTCCTCTGCAACCCTCCGTCGAGGCATAATTCTAATTTACAACTTCGCCGTGGAGGCAAACAGTCGCCGGCCGCTATCACCGACGGCAGCCGCGGGAAAACAAATTAACTTTTTTTTATTTTATTTTATTTTTTCCACCCTCCCAATCCGGAGCGATGGGCAGCTTCCCTGAAATTGAAGTGCGGGTTTATTGGTGTTGATGCGAGCTGTCAGTCAAATGTGAGAGGGAATGGGGAATTGACAGCGGAGATGATGAGGAAATCCTCATGCATATATATCAGCTGATAAAGGGGCAGTCACAACAGCCCCCCCCCACCCACCCCGCCCCTTCTCTCTCTCTCTCTCTCTCTCTACATCACTCACAGCTTCCCCTTGAACCCCCCCCCCCACCCCCACCTCCTCCCCTCTTCCCCCCTCTTCTCACAGGGCCTTTTATGTTGCTCGTCTTTCATGCCCTGGCTACACCTGCCTCCCTTCCCCTTTCCGCAGCCCCACCGTTTGGCTCGGAGCGCTCGCTCTCATATTTACAGTGCAGACCTCCATTTAGTTCTGGAGGTCTGCACCGTGCACGTATGTGCTCTCTTGTCCCAACTTCTTCAGCCAGCCACATTATCTATTATACGGGGGATGTAAGGAGCAATCTCGCTAATGTCCTCCACAGTTTTTGTTTCTTCTTCTTCCAGGAGCCGTCACATCTTTCAAACGCCACCGATCTCATTTGGGATTATTTTTTCATTTCCACCGGTAACGTCTGTGACTCACCCAGCTGAGGAACATGATACCCACATTTGTAATGTGAAGTATTGCCCATGAGGTAAATGATCCAATGAGACGGTGAGCCGGGGACTTCCATTTGTCGTCGATCAGTCTCGCGATCCATCACTTCCGATCGAGTTATGACATTTTGGATTGACCCCGAGGGAGCATCCATATCGTCCCGACGGCTTTCCGGGCATTCGGGCAGCCGACTGACCATCACTCACCGGCCAATTAAAGGTCTTCATTTGGCCACAGGAAACAGTCGTGACCAATTAGCGTTGGATCTCGGATGCACTCGCGGCTGGCGGGGTTGGGGGGCGCCAGGAAGCGATTACACCTCCGATGGTGGTTACGTCTCTTACAGTCATCTTCACGTCGCGCGTGATCGATGAGCTTCCTCTGGCATCTAACGTCTAATGGCACACACATGCAAGAGAACACACACACACACACACACACACACACCACCTCCTCACACATCTCCCACTCAAACACACACACAGAGCGCGACCTCTGCTTTTCCAGGCGGAGAAGGTTAAGTGTTTCTTGTCCAAGGATGTGCGGAGGGCCCGAGGAGCCAAGAGTCTAACCTTTCCCAGTCTGCCAATGGCTCTCATCTGGAGTCCCGCTGACCTGGCCTTTTCCCCAGCCGCCAGCCGGGAGAATGTGAAGAACTTAGAAAAGGACAAAATAAAGCGGTTGAGGGTATCAGAACATTCTTTTCACCTCCACATAAAAAAAAAAAAACTCCAATCCTGCTGGATCCTAAACTATCCCACATGAATTAAAATGCACGTTGTGTTTGTGTGATGCCGGTGAATGTACCCTTTTTAAATAAGAAATATTATCCCAGTTATACCAACCAAACAGCCACCAAGCCTTTTTGGTTGTGTGTGTGTGTGTGTGTGAAGCCCAGTGGTCTCGTTTCAATATTAATGCCCTCCCTGACAGAAGCGGGGTTGGAAGAGGAAAGACAAGACAGATTGCCGCTGGCGACGGATTTCTCTGCGCGGAAGTTGCAGAAATATGACACAAATCGGTACGCAAACAATTGAAGGGAAACCCATATTTCACCAGGCGGCCCCCCCGGACGGCACAGCAGAAGCCCTCTCTCGTACTCTTCTTGCCTCCTTGCTCCACTCCTCTGTTCTCCTTCCCTTCTTCCTCACTTTCTCTCCCTTCTCTTTCTCCGTAGCGATCCATTGCCGGAGCTCAATCTGCCTCCCTTTCTCTCTATTCTTTCCCTTCCCATCTTCCTTCTCTCCGTCCCCTTCTTAACTTTCCAGTTGCCGCACACCTCGTCCTTCCTTTCTCCAACTCTCTGTTTTCTCACCTCTCTTTTCCTCCCCCTCCTTCCTGCCTCCTCAGTCTTTGCCGCTTCTTCTTTTTTCCTTCCTCTCCCCGTTTCCTTCCTTCCTTTCCTATTACCTTTACTGGCACCCCCTCCCCTCCCTTTACCTATCTTCCCTCCACCACTCTCTCTCTCTCTCTTGACTGAAGTATCAGGGGGACTGGCCAGGCGTTGATTAAGAAAAACATTACATATCAGATTTCTGGTCCCCTGAGAACGACCTGCTGTGCATTCATTACCGTCTGTCTGTCTGTCTGCCTGCCTGTCTGCCTGCCTGTCTGCCTGCCTGTCTGTCACTCAGTTCGTCTGAGTTTAAGCAGGAATTAGATATGAAAATAAGAACTATTAATACGTTCTAAGCGAAGCTCTTTTAACTACGATTAGCGACGGGCGGATCTCTCACACTCTCTCCCTCCATTTCTTCTTCTTCTTTTTTAAATTTGTTGGTCTTATAGCCGCTTATATCAGCCATTAATGGGAGCTGCTTTGGGACAAATTACGGGGATGCGGAGAGGAAGTCTGATAAACAGATTTAATTATACCCAGTGGGGGAAAACTGTGGTTTTCATTACCGAACGGAGACGGGGGGGGGCCCAGCTTGACCTTGCTGCTGGCCGCCAGTCTACTTGTAGCCCGATCCCTCGCTTCCACCAGGAAACTGCGGCCATTTTTTTTTTCCCGAAGCGCACTTGTTGTCTATTTTTTTGCCGCCAGTGTCATTCTGTCTATTTCGGGCCGGAAATATTTTCCGAGGCGTCTCACCGCGAAGAGAAGGAAGGCACCGCGTTACATCACAACCCTCTATAGTGTTAATCTCTCTCTCTCTCTCTGTGTGTCTCTCCCATTTATGCTCCTCGGTTTGTTTCTCTCTCCCCATCCCTCCATCCGTCTCTCTCTTCTCTCTCTCTCCTTTTTCTCTTATTTTTTTTTTTTTTACAGCGAACCCCACTGAGATGCGCTTGCTCCTCTCCAAATACATACAGAGCAATCTAATTAGCGCGATAACATTTCTGCTTGGCTGATTAACTGCTCTCCCCCGTGCCTCTGAACGCTGCCGCATCGCTTCCATATATTCCTAACCTCCTTACTCCTCCCCAGCCGAGCTGCACTTTCACGGGAGCTTTGGCTCACCCATCCATCCCTCCTCTTTTCTCTCCCTGCTCTTTACTTCCTCTCTTTCTTCCCATTCTTCCCGTCTCTCTCGTTTATTCTCCGAGAATATTTTAAAAATCCTTACTCTTTCTATTTTTTTTTTTCGTCCTCTAATTCATTCCCTCGAAAACAAATGGGATATTTGGCCAGTTTTCTCACTTCTCACCGCCTTCTTCTCTTTTCCGTAAAAAGCAGAAAAATGGCCGTGTAGTTGAGAGCAAGTATATATCGTCTTTTAAAACCAGAAGCGTGTTTAGGCCTCTTGACATCGGCTCCCAGCACGATTTGAGGATCACTTTTAAGATCTTACTCGTCACTTTTAAGGCTCTTCATAGCACGAGACTTAATTTTTAGACGAGAAACCAGCTGTGTCGTTGTGTGTTTCAGGTCCTCTGGAGATTTGGTGTGTGTGTGTGTGTGTGTGTGTGTGTGTGTGTGTGTGTGTCTCTCTCACCTTAAACACCGTATGCCAAGTCTTGTCAAGTCTGCGAGATTGTGAGCTCACATATACACAAAGCACACATGCACCCCCGTCGAGTAAATCCTGAAAACACGACTTCCTCCACACACACACACGCACACACGCACACACGCACACGCACGCGGTGCCAGACAGCGTTCCCACGACCCTCGTTATGCCCGACCCAGCCACCCAGCGACTCCCCGCTGCCAACAGAGAGGAAAGGCGTATTAAGGCGTATTAAAACTCAACACTGCACACGGCCGGCAGAGTTGGCGACGCAAATTGCCCGAAAGAAAACCAACTAAGCGGCCCCCGGTGCTGCGAGGAGCGGAGAGATGATTTCCTGAAAGGCCGCTTAGTCTGCAGAACAGCGTTGAGATCGTGCTGCGCAGCGATCTGATGCCGTTTGTTCTGAAAATGCTCCGTAATAGATAAGTTTGTCTAATGAAGTGAGCTCGGCCTCCCTTTCTGGAGGGGCTAATTGCACGGGTCAGGTTGGTGACTTCAGCACCCCTGGCTGGCTGTGATCTCCATGTTGCATAGAGAGCCTCATTAGAGCCTGGCTAACTGAGCGCAGGCCTCCCCCCCCCCCCCTCCCCATCCCCCGCTTCCCTCTCTCCCTATCCTAAAGCTATGCAAATGCCAGTAGCTGTAGTCATTACAGTCAGACCAGTTTCTTAGCAGCGAGTTCTCTCCCGGTGGGACCGGCTGGCTGTCCAGAGCTCTAGGAGGAGAGCGGTGGTCATCGTCCACGATCGCCATTTTCTTGTGCATTTGAGCAATGAATACTAAATCACCGATAAGCTCGTTGCGACAGACAAACCAGCCGGGGGAACTCTCACTCCCAGAGTTCAGTGCAAACGGACCAGTCCAGCTTCGTGGCCCGTCAGGACGCCGGGGAGCCGGCAGGCTAATGATGACAGCGGCGCGCTAATAATGGTTCCCAGTAGCTCCGGTGACAGTGGGGAGTGTATTAAATGGGATACCAGAGCAGCCCGACTCCCCCGGAACCCCTACTTCCCCTCTAATGAGGGTTTGATGGAGTGGTTGTGTAGGTAGATAATGCTAAGTTAATGAGATGTCCCACTCCATGAGACTGTTTGCAGTTCCCCACAGAGTTGCTGTGTGTGTGTGTGTGTGTGTGTGTGTGTGTGTGTTGCTGTCTGCTCCAGCGTGTGTGGCCGCTTAACTGCGCTTGTGTGCAATATATTGGTTTCTAGATTGCTGTGTGTAGTTGTGAAGTTGTTTTTGTGTCCGCGCGTGTGTGTGTGTGTGCGTCGGGGGAATTTGCGTGTGCGTACCGCGCCGTTCATTTATTTCTATTCCTTTCTTCTTCTTTTTTATCCAGCAACAGTCGGGCACTTGACAGGAAATGAACTGTGAAAGAGTGACAGAGCAGAAACTGTCCTAAGAAGAGACGGAACTTAATAAAGGGCAGAGAGAGAGAGTAATGGGGAAAAAAAGAAAATAGACAAGCGACATCGTTATCCAACAGTTGGCTGGCAGTGGGGCAAAGATGGGAGTTTTGGCGATGAAGGAAGAATAATATAAAGGGGGAGCGGGGGATATAACCGCCCTCCCTCATGGCAGGTACATGTCTCTAATTGGGAGTCCCACACCCATTCTGCATCCCCCACCTTCTCCTTCCTTCCATCTACTTCTCAGACAATGCAGTGAGAAAAGGAGGCTTTTCTAATTAATGCAGATATAATGATGGGTCCAACTGTGGACCTCTGCCCCCTTTGAATGTTGATTAAGGTGCTCTCTGTGTGCGTATGTGCTCTCTCTCTCTCTCTGTGTGTGTGTGTGTGTGTGTAGGAGGGGTGAATCTATCAGGCATCTAAGCCAAGATAAATCTGGGATTTTTGGATTTAATCATATATTTACGTGTGATATAATTACACGTCTATTGAGGAATAGTGCAGATATTTCTTTTCTACACGTAGCTGTATTCTATATGCTCATCAGGGAAGTAATTGGTAGTCTGTTTTTGTCCCCCGCATAATGTGGGAGTGCGTAGAAAATCAAAATAGTTCCCGAGAAGAAAAATGGATCTCGCCCGAAAAACAGGAGCCGCCGCGGCAGCGCCCACACTGTTTCCACGGCGAGTGATCTCAAGGAAGCGAGCTGGAGAGACGTTACGGGCTGACGAGGAAATACATTTTTTGCAGATGACACGTTTATATTTGCTAAAATGGCTCAAAGTTCAGGTTGAAACTGTCATGGATGCTGGTTTTTGCTTTTAAGAGGTTGCGCGTCCAAGTAATGGATGGTACGACTCAGCCTGTGATTGTTTATCTGCCTGTAGCAACAACGAGAAGAGTGCCTCTGAGTTAATGAGATGAACACAGACGTTAGATCGGCTCAGCGAGAAAGAGAGGAAAAGAAGAATGGGGGCGAAAAAAGTAGGGTGAGAGTGTGAGCTTAGCGAGAGAAAGAGAGGGGTGAGAAAGACGATGTGGAGGAGAGATGGAAGAATATGTCATATTTAGAGGGAGAGTCTTGCTTCAATCATTTTGAAAGTGGAGCTTTTATTCTCACTCGAACAGAGGTGACAAGAAAAGAGTTTATGAATTATGATGATGATGGTCGTTATGGCAAAGTTGACAAGAAAAACATGGCACACTGTGGTGTAACAGCTATTTTATTGAACAAAATGTTCAAATATTCATGCGCCATATGCTGCGTGACAACTATACCCCTTTTTCATATGCCCACACACACACTGTGGATTGTCAATGCCTGTTGAGGCATTATACCCACATCTATCATGGAGCGGGCAAAGCCACTAACAAAGAATGTGTGTGTGTCGACATGTGTGTGTGTGTGTGGCGGGTGCATGTTCTGTGAGCTAAAGAGGCACTTTAATCAAATTGTGAAAGCTCTGAAGTTTATTGTTTCATCATAAAAGTCTGCAAAAAGATTCCCATTAATGCGCATGAATCTTGCCTTCGAAATAAAAGCACGGCCTGTGATGTTTTTTTCAGGTTTTATATAGATGAGCAGGAAGTCGCCGGGGTAACTCAATCCCAATCTGAATACCGTTTAACACGTGCCAACATTCGTGTCCCTTTCTGTCTTTTGTCCAGATTCGGGAAGAAGAAAGACGACAAGAACAAAGATGCCGCCAAAGCCTCCAAAAACAAACTGGAGGCCCTCAGTGAAGAGGAGGTGGACAGGAACCAGGACCAGCGTGGCAGGTAGGAATCAGACCTGGGTGGCATAAGTGAAGAATGCCTGTATTGGTGTGTCTCCCCATATCTAACTGCCTCCTCTCCGACAGCTTTGACCCGCGCTACGCCGAGATCCAAGCCGGCCACAGCACCCCAGACTCCGCCTCCTTCCCCGAAGTGGAGGACGACGACAGCGACCCCAACTACGCCCGCATCAACAACTTCCGCCCTCCACCCTCGCCGCAGCCGTTTATCAGTCGCACGCCCTCCCCCGCGGCTCTGCCGGCCGGGCCGAACCCCCTCCGGACCTCCTCCGAGGATCTGGACGGGCTCTACGCCAAGGTCAACAAGTCCAGGCCCCCGCCGGCTCTCCAGAACCAGCATCTGACACCGGCAGACAGGTGAGGGAGGGCGCATTTACATTTGACATGTACAAAACGTTAGCTTCGGGTTAGTTCGACTGCCGAGCACAACATATGGAGAAATAATAATGTTTCCTGTGTTTTTAGCATTATGTCGCGTGTCCCACCCCAGCACTCGGGTCGCCCCGATGCTCCACAAATCGTGTGTCCTCCCATTCTCCCTACTAACACTTCCACATCAAAATATCTCCAGGTGGAGAAAGAACATGTTCCTGAAAGTACAAGCGTGCCCAGTGTGGACGCAGAAGCAGCGCTGGTTTCTTCAATTTACGAGACAAAACTCGACTCGTTTTTTACTCGTGCAACTCCTCTGCTTGTAGTAATTGAAACCTTCGACAGGCAGACGTCAAATACGTCTCCTCCACTGCTCCCCTGGTGATGCTCTGCCAGGCTCTGTACCTCCGCACATGCTCAGTTGGACCGAGGTCAGGTGACTGCCTTGGCCCCGTCCTGAACATTATGTTTGGCCCTTTTAAATTGTACGCATATCCTCAATGTTTAGTTGAAGGAAAAGGGTTAATGCTCCCATATTAAGTGTTGTTACCGCAGAAAACTTTGAAACCTTCCAGTTTAACTCACAGACGTTTTTTGTGCACGAGAGAAAAACGTATTCTCATGCAAATGTCTCATTTCCCGTGTGAAATAATACAGGCCACATTAAAACTTCCGTCAACTTAAAGTCTCTGACAGAAATTACTATTGACTTGCAAATCAAAAACTAAGCCCCCGACACCCAATCTCTTCCAGGAAAGAAAAAAAAGATGGAGCATACAAAGAGGGAGAGAGAGAGAGAGAGAGACAGATGGGAATGGAACGAAGTGACAGACGGAGGGACGGGCGGAAAAGGCAAAAAATGAAGGGAATGGAGTGTAGAGAAAGAGTCAAAATGCAGAGGGAATAAAACGCATCAGAGAGGCAAGAAGTGACAGAGCAGAGAATGCAGACAAAGGAGGAGGAGGGATAATTAGCCACCGTCTAGCAGCCTGACAGATCTGTTAGACCACTTTAGCTCTCATCCACTAGTGGTGGGTACTTCATTACCAGCCTGTTTTCTCCCTCTCTCTCTCTCTTACACTCTCGGTGTGTCACTTGCCGGTTTCGCTCATAATGCATGTTAGCTAGTCTTTAGCGTTAGCGTGATGGATGAGGAGCCTCCTTTTGGCTTGTTAGCTCTGCCTGTGAGTCTCTCCCCCTCCTGGTGCCAAAATGAAGGTGTCGTTAATATTTAAGTACAGTTGGCCATGTTGGATGACCTCAGATGTATTCCATGGTCGCGCACACATTCACATCCCTCACCCGGTGCTCACACTTCGCCGGCTATTTCCATTCCCCCTGTTCCGCCACCTGAGGCTCGGACGATGGCGCTCCATTCACAAAGTCGGCGCACCTGTTTAAACACACACAGACACACACACACACACACACACACACACACACACACACACAGAGTGAGAGCCCGTCGCGAGGCTGGAACCCTCGGCGCCTTTCGTTCACACGAACACAAACACGCGGTCGGAAACAGACGCGCGCACACAGCCACCCCACCTGTAACGCTACGGCGAGGAAGCCCAGTGTAACCTAGCAACAATGCTGTGTGTGGTCCGGCATGTCTTATGCCACTGCTCTAAAATCATAGGTGTAAGATCACTTACTGTGTGTGTATATGTGTGTGTGTGTGTGTGTGTGTGTGTGTGTGTGTGTGTGTGTATATATATATATTTATATATATATATATATATACACAAAGCTGTCTTTGATAGCTGTAGCATGCACATGTTTTAGTGTTTCCAAGGGAACAACATATCTGGTTCCTCTCATCTTCCACTGTTTTATTGATGCTGAGGCGAAAAGTGCTCATTATACAAGAGGGACATCCTTAACGCTAATGTTTTCGGAGGTAAATGCGCATGCCTCGGCGTCCACTATGTTTGCTTAGTCCCCCCCCCACCCCCTCCCTCCCCTCCCATCTCGGCCCTGAACAGCGGACTCCAGCGCTGTCTCCCTAATTTACTGTGGGACATTTTCATTAGGCCCTCAATGGCAGGTGTGTGCCGTGATGGGCGTCACATTTGATTAGCACTGCGCTACGGGCTGACCTGTGGAGGAAAAAAAGGTTAGCTATGCTTGTCAAATTTGATTAGCCGGAAGGCACTCTTTGTGGCTGTGGCGAAGAAACGGTGGAAGATGAGATGAAAGAGGAGAGAGGGCGAAGAGAGAGATGTAAAGACTCTCTCTCTCTCTCTCTCAGGAGAGAGGTGCACACCAAATAAATAAAAAACATTTTAAAAAGCCCCATTCTGCGATGAAAAGGGAGATGAAGGTGAGCGTGTAAGCTCGGACGAGTAGATGACACGTCAGTGAGCGTGCTCCCACATTCCTACCTCGTGGCTCCAAAAGCCTTTTTAAGTGTGCCTGACGTCCAAATCTCAAATCACTCCAGACGGGCCTCGACTAATTGCCGAAACGTTTTCCCGCGAGAAGCTACAACGAGCTCTTTTTGGATGTCGATTTTTTTTTCCGACTCCGAAAATGTTGTCGTTGTGGCGCAACGCTGAAGCCACGTGTTCCCCCTATGGAGAGGCGAGACAGGAAGCAGACAGCCGGCGAACGCCGACGTTATATAAGGAGACGTCCCATTAGGGCACACGCAGAAGAACTCACTATTTCTGACAACAGACAATGCATCGACTTGTTTTTCTGTTTGCGGATTTAGTTGTCAGGCAACACCTGCCGGAGGAAGAGCTCAAAGAGAAAAGATGTTCCCTTGAAAACAACACATCATTAGTGCAGTCTGCGCGTTAAGTCGGCGTCTTCCACGCCTCTAATGCCTCTTTCATTGGCGCTCTATCTGGGCAATTTTCCCTTATTTTATTTATTATTTTTTCTTCAATCAAGCAGCCCCTCCCCTCAGCTCTTCTTTTGTTCATGGTCAGTTACACGGAGGAGGCCGACGCTGACTGGAAGCTGGTGTTTGATTGGGAGCTAATCAGGTTTCATATTATTTTTTTATGGCGATGCACTTAACAGAACACAGATACATGATGAGTAATGTGTCTGTTCTGTTGCATGCCGGTGTCTCTGGAGAAAGTTTTTTTTTTGGAGGGGGGCTTGGAAGATGAGGGCATTTTACTGCGAGTTGCATTATGGGAAGTGAAGGATGGGGAGAATCCCATTGATTCCGGTTTGTCCGCCTCTGCTCCCGATGCCACGGCAGCAGAGCGGACATTGGCCGCGCAGTGAAGAATAAACCGCCTGCCTCTCCGGCCTAATTAGTCTGCCCCACACTGGCTAACACCACCTCTCTCTCTCTCTCTCTCTCTCTCTCTCTCTCTCTCTCTCTCTCGCTCTCTCTCTATCTGTCTTTCTCTCTCTCTCTCTCCCACTAGCCTTCATACAGCAGACAGGTTTAGTTTTTTGTTCCCGCTCCAGTTCCGCTGCTCCTCTTTTTCTCCAAGTTCCCATCCCCGTCTTTTTCTTTTTTGGTTTGGTTTTGCTCTCATTCTGTCTTTCATTTCCTGCTCCTGCGTCTCACTCTCTTCCCCTCAGTCTCCATCCTCCTCCTCCTCCTCCTCAGCGTGCTCTGCGTCGTCAGATACTCTGAAATATGGATGAAATTTGACGCTTGAAGGGAAAACAGGTCTGGCTTAAGTGGCAGCGATTTCCGTATCGACGTATTGATCAGTGGTGGTCTGTGTACGTGGCTAATGCCCCCCTCCTCTCCCATTCGTCACATTGGCGTCGGAAAAATCCGAAGATCCCCACAAAATATGACTTCATCTGACAAACAGCCTCACATCACTCCGTCCTACCACTCCAATCTGTTGTGCTTATGCTCCTGGCCTCGGGTTTGCAGACAGGCGATCAGAAAGACGTTATTAGCTACTGATGACAACACACACACACACACACACACAGGACACATGTGTGCGCTTGTACAGACACACTCTCTCTCTTTCCCTTTTCTGTCACTGTTTGGAAAGCAGCCTGCCTGGATTGTCAACCCATCAAACTGCTACTCAACCTCTAATGTTTTATCCAGAATCAGCCTCCGTCTTCAGCTATTAATATGATAATATTTGGCGTTGTCAGTGATGGAGGCCGCGGCATAATGAGATAATTACGGTGTTGTTTCACTGGGAGAGCGACACACACGCTCAATCAAAACTGGCAGCCCTAATTACGGGCCCAGGGATCGGCTAATGGGTTCGCTGGAAGTTGGGTGGCGTGGAAAAAAAAAATGCAACCGTCCGCTGAGGGGTCTTTTTGTTTGTTTGTTTGTTTGTGCGAGGGCTGGTGGGCGAAAAGCAAGAGATGAGTGGAAGAAATGATAATACAAAGAATAAGTGTGAATATCTTCACAGCGAGGTCGTCTGCAGGACACGGGGGCCGAGATTAGTATTGATTAGCTGCACGTTAAAGCAGCAACTCCAGATATTCCAATCTATATAAAGAAGAAGCTCGGGGTGGGGGGGCTTCGCACCAACTTCCTGAAAGCTTCCGGGAACAGCGACGCTTTGCATATCGACATACCGGCGCAGGAGTGTGTGTGTGTGTGTGTGTGTGTGTGTGTGTGTGTGTGTGTGTGTGTGTGTGTGAGAGACTCAGCCTCCCGAGTCCCCTCTGAGTTGTATAGAGGGGCCACATTAAACCCGGGTGCGTACTGTCACGCCGTTTCCCACACACTGCATCACAAGGATGTGTACGCTTCCTGTCTTCTTCTTCTTCTTCTTCTTCACACACACACAAGGAACCAGATTTACTAATTAAAGGCAGGGTCACAAGAGAGACTTAAAGATGTAAGCTATGTACTCCACTAATGAACCTCTCTATCTGCTCTGTGTCTCTCGCCCCGCTCTCTCTCTCTCTCTCTCTCTCTCTCTCTCTCTCTCTCTCTCTCTCTCTCTCTCTCTCTCTCTCTCTCTCTCTCTCTCTCACCCCCCGTTCCGGTCAATATCCGCCCGAGGGTCAGCCCATTAGAATGTGCGGCACGCCCCCCCCCCTCCATGATGAAAGCGATGTGGCTTGTTATGAGTGTCGGACAAAGGCCTTCCTGCTGTTTAGCCGTTCCAGGTGTTTGAGTAGGTGTATGCAGAGGAACGGGTGGAAAGCGCTCTCTTTTTTTTCTTCTTTTTTTCTTTTTGCCGTTGAATATTTTCACGCAGTGTTTATCTCCTGAGGGTGAAATAGCAAGCGGGCGGCATATCGGTGTCAATATGAGATACCTGTTTCCAATGCAGCCGGTAAACACAGATAAACAGCAGCGCGCCGTCGTACTTTGGGTAGCACATCCTGAAGGATTGTGCTCGCTCAGGCACACCATTTCCGTCTGTCGCCTCGTGTGTGTGTGTGTGTGTGTGTGTGTGTGTGCACCTCCTTTGTTCATGTGTGCACGGCTCTGTACTCTCATGCATGTGTTGCTTATCTGGCATTATGGTCCAGTGAGCATGATGACGTTTCTCTTTAAGTTTTGTCCCCATTCTGTCCTAAGTTCTTATCTCTTACTTGTTATTGTTATTTCTTTCTCACCTTTCAGGTCGCTCTCTCGTTGACCCAGTCAACGCGTGGTTCAATCGAGGGCAGAGCGCGGGCTGCCTCGGCCTGTGCGACTTCACAGCGAAAAAGGCACATCCATCAAATGTTTATATTCTGTTTAGTTTTTTTCCCCCACCTTGGTTTTTGTCTGTCAGCAGTAGAAAGTTCAGTTCAGGCGCCGGTGTCTTCTCAGAGGCAGCGCTTTGTGGATATTATCTGTCTGCCGGGGCCTGTCAGTCTCGCTGCGCCGTCAACGGCTGTCACTGCAAAGCAAAAAATGTGTATATATATAGACTATATACAGGTGGATTTAAGAAAGGATGAAGCTGAATGTATCATGTTCCGCCTGGCCTTTTCTTCACTTTCTAATTCCCGGCCTAAACCGCTGACCTCCCCGCCTTTTTATTTACGCCTCCGTCTCTCCCGCAGTGATCAGCGTCTCCAGGGGCCGCGCAGGGAGTACCAGCAGGCCCGAGCCGCTCCGGGCTACGACGAGCTCGACGCCCAACGCCGCAGGGTCCTGGAGCACGACCCGCACCGGGTGAGTGTGCACGCCTTTTTAAGAAAATAATACACAATACATAATGGGACGCCGGGGGGATACGCTCACAGATGGCTTCTCGCCCCCTTCAACATCAAACCCAAACGCCACGGAATGACAGCGAGGCGCGTGCCACCCACAAGGGACACTGGTTTGAAAGACTGAAATGTTAAATGGAAGCATGTGTGTTTTTCTCCAGAGCACTCCCGGTGCCTTTCTGGGGCTATTTTCAGATCTCTTGTTAACATTTTGAGGTGGCGTGAGCCACCGAGGCGGCGCCCGCTCGCACGCCTCCTCATTTAGGTTATGGAGAGATCTATTAGACCGGTGACATTTCCATCCACCCTTTCTTTCAGCTCTAGAGCACAACCTTCTCTCCCTGCCCCCGTTCCTTCTTCCCTCTCTTTCCTGTTGTGGCAGAGACAACAGCGGCCTGAAATCTCACTGTAGTTGCCTCTCCTAACCAAGCAGCACTGCTAAATGTCCCAGAACCTGTATTGATCCGGCATGAGGAATCATATCATTTACCTCCGTACACTCCCGAACTCGCCATGGAAATCAATAGCCATTTATCAGCCTTTTTGAAAATAGGATTCTTTTTTTTTTTTCTTTAATAGCGAGATCAAGGATGCAGAAAATCACTCTTTGATCCCAATCGGAATGGTTGAATCTGGCCGCAGCGATTTGCGAAAGGCATTTCCTCCGAGCGGGATTTCTTTTTTTCATTCCGTGAGCAGAGGAGAGGAGCCGAGGCATCTGGGAGATACGGTATGGATTTACCGACACCCCCCGCGCCACGCTGAGCTCGCTTCCTTGCTCATCGCGGTGTTTCTCGAGCGGTGAAGCTCTGCGAACCCGTCCTCATCCGCAGACACGGAGGCCCGAGGTGCCCGGTAGCTCGAGGCCTCACCGGTACCCGAACTCTGATGCAATTAGAGCGCGGCAAGCGTGAGACACAACCGCCGCACGGATTTGTTATTTTTCACCCCACCAAAAAGAAATAGCCAGCGGTGGGTTCCTCCCCCGAGGAGCCCGATAATGAAACACCCCACTCACAATCTCACACACACACACACACACGGAGCGAGAATAGCAACAGTAAAACACCTGGGAAGTAATGTTGGATACAAAAAGAAAAAGAACGTGATAATGGACTGTATATGAAACGCAACATGACGGCTGAAAAATCACGCTGAAATAATATTTTAATCGAGCGCCTGGAAATAAAAAAGTACTGCCCCCCCTCCCTAAAAACACGAGTTTCCTTTGACCCGAGTAGAGCAGGTGTCACATCCCGGTAGATGGAGGACCAGCAAGTTCTCAGTAGATATGAAATATGTGTATCAGATTAGAATGAGCTACTCGAGCGCGGCGCGCTCTCTCTCGCTTCGGCCTTGTGTGATCAGCCTTTTAGCTGCCCGCCTCCTCATCCGCCATCACCGGCGTCGAGCTGCTCTTTTATGTATTTCTGTAGCCTTGAATGGTTACAAAAAGAGCTCAAGAGAGTGAGCAAAAAGAGAGGACGAGTGCGTGTCTGCGTTCCCTCCCCTGAGCCAGTGGATTCTGGGTAACACGCTACCCTGAGCCGACGTAAACAAACGTTACCACATCTATTCACGTCTCTGTTTATTCTCTCAGCGGCCGTTGAACTGCGTGCTCTGGAGGTGTGTGTGTGTGTGTGTGTGTGTGTGTGTGTGTGTGTGTGTGTGTGTGTGTGTGTGTGTGTGTGTGTGTGTGTGTGTGTGTGTGTGTGTGTGTGTGTGTGTGTGTGTGTGTGTGTGTGTGTGTGTGTGTGTGTGTGTGTGTGTGTGTGTGTGTGTGTGTGTGTGTGTGTGTGTGTGTGGCTGAATCTGGTCTTCATGTCCCTTCCTCATTCCTCTCCCTGCCGTGTCCCTGTCCATCTTATCCGTCTCTAATGTGACCCTTCCCCCATGTTCCCTGTCTGCGGATAGGTCACGCTTGTAATTATGACAATCACACTGTCCCCTTCTCTCTGCCTATTTTTCTCTATATGCTAATAACAGGCTCTCTGTAATGTCTTGATGGGCCAATTAGGCCACAAAAGTGTACGAACCGTTTCTTTTCATTGGGCTTCTTTGTTCCATAGCATGAGTCGGGAATAACTCTTGATACTCTATAGATCAGTAACTGACTGCAATAGTTCAATTATTCCACGTGGGACACTTGAGCGATCCAGCTTCCATAAATGTAAAGTATCTTGCAAAGTTAATTCGTTCTTAGTTTTTTCTTATTTTTTCTCCACATCGTTGGCCTATTTCCCCCCTAGTGGTCATTATTGGACACGCAATAGACGAGGCACTGCCGGCGACCACTTATTCCCACCCTGTGACACATGCGGGGCCTTTTGTATACTGCAGTCCTGATTGCATGGCATGTTTATTAGGTTGTAGATGGAGTCTGTGTGCATTCCAGCTGACCACGCATAGCATGTGACACAGTGTAACAAAGGCCCACCGGCACAGCAGACACACACACACACACACACAGACACACACACGCGCGCGCGCATGAACTCATGCATCTTATCTTCAACTCATTACCCCGGGAGTCGTAAACAACAGCGGCAGCACATGTGACACCTTAATGAATGACGAAGTCACAACCACACACTCCAAGTCATTATAAAACACACACGGAGAGACTCGCACTCCAGTCCAGATACGACTTGTCATCCGTTTCGCAGCTGTTTTTATTAAAATGTTGTGCTTCTCTCTAATGTCGCGTGTATGTGGACATCCATCACCTTGATGATATTTTAATGTCACATCCTCAGGCTGTCTCAATCCCCCCTCCATCTCTCTCTCTCTCTCTTACTTTTCTCTCTCCCTCCCACACGTCGGCCATCACTTCATAAATAAACCCCCCCACATCATTAAGTAAACACGCACCAGCCTGTCTCGGTGATAGATGGCCTACACACACACACACACACACACACACGCGCGCGCGCATACGGGCGCTGGTGATCTGTGCGTCATGCCCACAGGCAGACAGCCCGCAGTCTTAATGAATGCGCACGGATTCCACTGTGAACTCAAAAAATACAAGAAAACGTTCTAGAAATTGAAAGTGAGAAAGTCCAGAAATGTGTCCGCGGGCCATTTTTGTGGTGATATTTATATTTTGTTTTGTTTACCGGCTGGTTTTCCCCGCTCCCTCCCTGTGACCGGCCGCCGCCGCCGCTCCCACCTGACAAGTGCGTCCTCTCACCTCACAGCTTCTGCTGCGAGCCGTTCAGGCCTCCCTCACTATCGTCTCCGCCAGCTGAAGGCGCACACACTCACGCGGAGCGGCGGGTGTAATGGATGTGCTGGCGGGCTTGTCCCGCTGTGTGCACACTGTTGGGGAAGCTGCCACACACACACACACACACACAAAAAGCTGTAGCCCAGCAGAAAGCTGCTTTTAAAGACAAGAGGGGGACCCGGGGGAGAGGAACGGGAGAGAGGACGTGTGTGTGTTGAACATGACAAAAGCAGAGTCGAAACAAATAAGACGTAAAGAGGGGAGGCTGGGTTGGCACGAGGAGGAGACAGATGGGACGGAGGGACGGACGGACACACGGAGGCGTCGACTTAAACGACTGGAGGAATGGAGCGTGGGAGGAAGAGGAAGACGGGTTTCTGGGCTGGAGGAGGAGGGATCAGCGAGCGTCAACGTAAATGCTGCATCCGCATTGTATTTAGTAAACGCACGCCGTTGAGGAGGCTTTGTTCTCTCTCCCCCCCCCATCCGCTCCGTGCCGTCCGGTTATTCGTGACGGTTCCTGTCAAATAGACGGTTGGAAATGTAGATGTGCAGAAAGAGGACGAGTCGGAGAAGGATGGCGTGGGAGGCCGAGATGCCACTTTGTGCATATGGAAGGAAGTGAGGGAGAGGGAGCAGCTGGTCCGGGGGAGTTTCTCTGAAGGAGGCTGCACTAATGTTAGTCTAATGTTAGTGTTAATCAGGTTAGCATATGCCCTGTGTGTGTGTGTGTATGTGTAGATTTTAGTTTTTACTGATGCACCTGCCATATTTTAATGAGGAAAGAGAGAGGGATGACTGGGCTACACACCATCACTCAATATCTCTTGCTTTCTGTCCGCCTCACTTTCTCCCTCTCGTACACACACACGCACGCACGCACACACACACACACACACACACGATCCCCATGGGGAAAGCTGCATTTTGAAGCATCCAAGCAACTTGGATAAAGTCTTGCTTTCTATTTTTTCCACAAACACGAGTTTCACAAGTTTAAGAAACGTCACATACCCGTTTCTGACTACACACACACACACACGCACACACAGCATATAAACAAACGCCCGCGTACACATATTTTATAACTTGGACTTTTAAGAGGTAACATACCACAAACACATAAAAAAACACACACAGCCATGGGAAGGCACAATGTACACACACAGACACCATCAAAGGGCTGCAAAGCATCAGCTTCAGCCAAAACTGAAGCTGCTTCCAGAGTTCATTTCTCAGTAGGAGACTCCAGCCAGATTCATGCTGGCAGCTCACACACAAACTTTTTTTTGGGAGGGAAATCTCGTAATTCAGTAATTACAAGAACTGCAGCCTCCTGATCCTGTTTTTTTTTTTTTTCTGTTTTTTTTCTTCCGCCCGTGATCCTCCCCGGCCTGCGTTGCCGATCAAAGGCTGCCCGTCGGTGCCGGCTCTCCGGACCGGGCTCGCTGCTATTCTGGGCCCGTGTAATTACAGCAGGCCGCACCGCAAGTTAGTGTTCAGGTCGTACGCCCCAGAATAAAAACCCCGAAGCTGGAGAGCCGAGGCTGAGCGGGAGGGAAAGTACAGAGGGGGGAGGGAGGAGGGAAAGGGGAGGAGGGAGAGCTTACAGGAGACTGGGGAGGTGATAATTATGGAAAAGTAGTGCTGCGAAGATGGTTCCTCTTAACAAGCCTTATAGTTCCAAGATTAGATCCTGGCAGATCATTTTTTTCGGTGAGATGAGACGATTGCAAATGTAATTGTTTCTTGCACCCCCTAAATATTCCAGAATACTGTACTGGTTATGATGCTTCATGAATGCCCTGAAAGCAAACAAGCTCTTTAAATGGTCAAAAAGCACCTGAAACTTTTCGCGTACAGATTTGATTTTTAATTTGACCACCCACGTTGTTTTCCATCAACTCCTCTTTTCACTCCCTCAAACACACACACACACACACACACACACACACACACACACACACACACACACACACACACACACACACACACACAGAGAGACTCGAGGCACAAGCTGAACTCTCGCTCCTGGGAGACGAAGACGAGAGCGAACATCTCATTCCGGCGTTATGTTTCCACCCACCGCCATCAAGGGTTTTCACACGCACGCCTCGCACCTTTTTTGTTCTCTTCGCAAAGTCACAATGAGCGATTCCGTCCACGAACTCTCCTCCCCTCTGTCCTTGTCTCCTCGGCTCTTCCCCGAGGCTCAACACGCTCCTCTCTTTTTGTTTTAAGTCACTTCATTCCAATGCCGCGCGGCAACCGGGTGAGTTTTTTTTTTCTCTTTCTTTCTTTTTTTTTTTTTTCCTTTCCTTTCTTTCCTCTTCCTTATCTGAGTGAGCGCGTGTCACACTTTAACGTCGTACCAAAGAAGAGGACTATTCACCTTCAACGTTCTCTTAAATCTCGATTCTTTTATTTTCTCTTTCACCTTTTTGGGAAAACATCAGAGACGTCAACTACAGATGCACCCAACGCTGAACGGCCAATCCCACCTGACCATAAATTGGAGGCGTGCCGCGATTTACTTATTGTTAGAAGCGGTGACGTAAAACCCTAGTCGGTGCAAGAAATGGAGAGAAGCCACCGAAAGGAATGCCCTAAAAGAGGAAGAAGAGGAAAAGGAGGAGGAAGAAGAGTAACTTGTTTCCATGTGCTGTTCAAAGAAATTGTGCACTGTGAAAACAAGGCGTTTATTTCCCGTCTCGCTGAGGGTGCAATCGAGAAAGTGTTCTCTTACGTAGGAGAAGAGCAAAAATAAGAAAAAGAATCACTGTGCTATGTAAATAAGAACAAATCGTGGATACAAAACAAAAGCAAGAGGAACATCTGTTGTTCCATCGCTTCCTTCACGAGGCCCCAACGACGTTGAGTTGTTATTCCCCTTAATGCGTATTGTCTTTATCCAGACAGGGAAAAGAGAAAATGGATCAAATTACAGTATTTGATGAATGAAGATGAGGAATTTCAACAGATGGAGGAGATTGTGAGCCTTTGCACTGCACGGCAGACATTAAACAGGCGGCTCTCCCATCCAGAGGAAGTGACACCCAATGCCAGACAAATCCAGACACTATTTTTCTTCTTTTTTTTTTTTTTTTACAAACAAACCTCTGTGGATGAACTTTGGGCTAACGGACCCCCTTTTAAAGAGCTCACTCTGGAGGGTCTGGAGCCGCATCAAAGTATGTGAAGGTCAAGCGCATCAGCCTCACGACATTTGCAGCAGGCCGTTGGAGGGCATGAGGCGCTGGACGGACTCATCAAAAGCCTCGCTGGCGGTGGGGGCGTCGACCCCCACGTCCACAAATCTGTTACTGGAAGGAAGGCGGGGGGGGGGGGGGGCAACAGAAGGCTGAATAACCTGTGCTGTAGATTGCGCCGTCACAGAACGCACGCACACACACACACACACACACATGTATCTCGGCAGAACCGGAGGGAGGGCTAATGGAAGATGGGATTTGGCCACCTGACGTACTTTTTCGGGGGGATCGTATACACACACACTCACACACACATGCACACACACACACATGCACACACTCACAGGGGCCTTCGGATGTTATTTCAGGGAACAGTGGGGAGGCAAACAAACCCCCACAGAGGGGGTGGGGGGGAGGACACGGCTCAAGTAAATATACAACACCCCATGGCCATTGCCACGGCCACACACACACACACACACACACACACACACACACACACATGGAACAGGTTTAACATGTCGATTGCAGCTCCAATGCGGTGATGAGACGCCCACACGTGGAGGTTTCCCCTTTTCAGAAAGTATAAAAAAATCAAAGTCCCTGATTGGGTTTGGCAGTTTAATTAACACGGGACCTAACTGTCCCGTTTCCAGTCCGAATCCACGCTTTCCGTCGCCAATGTCGGATGAAAACTGGCCCATCCCACGTGTTTTCATATCCCTGAAGAGGGTTATAAATCGTCCAGGTCCAAAATGTTTCTGGCTAATAGCCACTTAAACAAATCAAATACTCTCGTGGGCTGCAAAGCACGTTTATTTCCTCTGCGTCTGTCCACTTGGAGCCGGTGACATCAGCGCGTTTCCGGGAGCGTGTCAGTCAATTCTCCCTGTCGAAGCGGTCTGAGAGCTTTAAAATCGGTCTGATTGGAGACGTGGCGGTGAAGTCTTTTTCATTCGAGGCGGTGGATAAGCGGTACCTTGTTACACCCTCACATGGGAGGATTAAACCACAAACACACATCCTGCCCAGTCCAAACTGTACGTAAGAAAGGTCAAGAGTTGAGACCTAAACCAACACTAACAATGCAGACAATTACCAGAAGATTGGCCTATTACTAAAATAGACTGCATTCCAGTCTGAGTGTGCGTAACCTTTGGTCCCCCCCCGTGTGTGTGTGTGCGTGCGTGTACCATCTGCTGCTAACGAGCTCAGAGTGAGCAGGGTCCAGGTGTGGGAGTGTTTAGTGTACACTGGGGGGCAAGTGAGCCTCCTGTTTGAGAACCACGCGGCGCCTCCTAATGCAGCATCATCTCGTGTGCCTTTTCGCGAGATTCGATTGGTTATTATTAGTTGGCAACGATGCCGACAAGCCATTTTTACAGGAACCGTGGTCATTTGTTCAGACATATTTCAGGTGGAGGAAGACACTCGAGCCCCGACTGGAAGAGATACCCACTGACATGAGGCTGTGGTCTTCTGGAGGGAGAGGTGACCATCAGGCATCATGAAATCAACAAGGATTATAGGACATAAAAAAACATATCATTGCTCCGCTCTCCTTTTAAAGCCACCAGACTCCAGTCAGACTTCGAAAAAACACACTCGGCAACAAATTACGACTCATCGAAGCATCGTGGTTCGTCACCAACTCTTATTTGGTTTTAAATTTTAAAGAAAAACCTTAATACCCTTAATTTAGATGCGCAAAGAAACAAAGTCACCGTATGCTCTTCTTAAAAGCGACATTTTTCATTAAAACGTCGACAGAAGCCAAACGAAACTCATTAAACTCGTATTTTATTTCCGTCTCTCCAAAATGAGGAAATAAACAACAGAAGTAACCGTTGTAACGTGTTCACTGTTTACTAACTGGGACAAAAAACTGCTCGCAATTGGAAAGGAGTCCATTGCCCCTTCCGCCTCATCGTGCCAGTGGGATGTGTGGCGTGGCGTGGCGTGGGCGGGGGAGGGGGGGTCGAGGTTGCCAACAGGCAGAGGCTCCCAAATGGATGGAGGGAGTGAGGGGAAAGAACCGGAAGAGGAGTAGGTGGCAGTACAGGAGGCTAATTATGCCGTTTGGCAAAGAGACGGCGCGGGAAAATAATCGGTTTTGGGGGAAGAGAAGGCCAATCGGAGCATCTCAGTCGCGGGAGGAAAAAGCTCGGGCATCGTGTCAAAAGCACTTGGACTCTCATTTGATGGTTTATTGTATATAAGAGCGTCGCAAGTTTACAGCAAAGCCAAAAGTGCTTCGGGGAAGAAAGAAATTCATTTCCTGAGCTGCGGCAATACTTTCTGATGAATGCGACAGCTGTGCCGCTCGAGTTGATTGGTGTGTGTCAAAGCACGGCTTTCTAATTTGGAAAAATGGGAAAGTGAATCTTATTCTTTTTGCTCATTCACTCACACGCGTGCCAAGCGTTCTGCCGGAGCGCTTGTCGGCTGCGGAATTGCGGCAATGACTCAACACAATTATGCACTTTTGTGAGCGAGATTGTTCCCGATATGTTGGAGCTCATTTTTTCTTTTTCTCTCATTTTCCCCCTCGTGACGAACGTCTCAAAAAAGCAGTCTGAAGATCTGCTGATTGGACGGTTTGGGCGTTGATTACGCATTCTCCAAGATTAACAAAGTCTTTCCTGCTTTGCAATTATTATTTATTTGGCCCCCCTCCCTCCTCCCCCACGTAGGAAATTCCCAATCGTGTGTGTTTTGTTCTGGGATGGAGTCCAGAGAGAATCTGGCTTTCTCTCAGCTACTGTCTTTAGCGATTTAACTTTTCCTCTGATAACCATTTGCACATGCCACGTGTATATATATATATATATATATATATATATATATATATATATACACACACACACACACACACACATACACACACACATATGATGTCACCGAGTTCGGGTTGAGGAAGTGAGGTAATAGCAAAGTGTCATCGCCCTCCACCTCCGGGGGCTCTGAAGACGAGGCTTCTTTTGCTCAGAAGTCCGACTGCTTGCATTCTCTCTCTAACCTGGATGAATTTCATATTTATTTTTTTATTTTTTTACCAGTTGCCATGGTGAGAGTACGACTTGTTTTGTGTGTGCGTGTGTGGTTTTCAAAGCGCATCATCTGGCACTAAAGCTGCCTCTTCTAATTTGGGGGAAATGGGCTTCCGCTTGAAAAGCATCCATATGACAGCCATATTATGTGTGTGTGTGTCAGTTAATAAGGGAAACAACCAGACTTATGGCCGCAGGCTATTATGTTAATACAATAAATGAAGTTTCACTCCCCTCCTCCTCCTCTCCCCCTCGCCCTCCTTCCTACTCAGAAGATGTATTGTGCAGGAGGTCCTCCACCTGAGTCCCAGCTTCTTGCTGAGACTAATGTTCCCTTTACTTCACATTATGCGGTCCCTTTTGCATAATATCCCCTACCTAACGCACCGCCATCCAAAGATGGAGCGCTCGCTTCCAGACATCATATTAAACCCCCGACTACCCCAATATTTACACACACACACACACACACACACACACACACACACACACACACACACACACACACACAGGCACAAAGCCACATTAGTGAGCAGGGCTCGCCCCGTCGTTGCCTCTGATGTGCTTTCACTTCCTGGCTCCCATTCAGAGACTTTACAGCTCCACGCTAATCATATCTGGTAACGCTCCGCTGCGGCATTGACATGCAGAATGAGTTAGAGCTCAAACGTTTGTGCGAAACACGCCGATGGACCACGGAGTCATTTACACTCTTCTGTAGCGCCGACGCGCCGTGTGTGTGTGTGTCTGTGTGTGTGTGTGTGTGTTGTGCACATTACGCCACAGCGGCGGATGGTGTGTTTGACCAATGAAACGTCCACTGAGTAAACAAGCCTGTGTTTGTATGTGGAAACCCAGATTGCAGGTAATTGAAACTGTTTGCTCTCCCCCCTCCCCCCCCCCCCCCCCCCCCCACCCTCCCTCGTGTCGTCGTAACCTGTATTTGATGCCACGTCCTTTCTCCTCCACCGCCTGAGGGCCTGTAATCCGGCGGTTGTTTGCCGACAGACGGAGAACCCCAGAAGAAGACGACCTGAGACGGTTACTGTGTGCCAAAGTCGTTCTCCAAATGCAAACAGCTTCCAGACCTGCCCGCCCGAGTGTGGACGTGGCCCCAGTCAATCACTTCCTAGTGTGCCCAGTCAACCACTCTCTCCCCTCCCCCCCGCCCCGAAAAAAAGACCCAGAATGCAATTCATCTTCGTACGACGGGTGTATTTGCATGAACCGAAGACGCACATGTTCATCGGAGGGGACGCTTGCATGTGGTTGCATGTGTTTGTGTTGCCACATGGGGGGGGGGGGTTCCACTGAAACCACGAGCTTTGAATACATAATGTACGTCAAATGAGTTTGACCTCAAATATCACTGTGGTGAAACATCCAGCTTGAGGATGCATGTGTTCTGTATCAATAGGCTTGGAATCTGCAAACAGCTTCTCACATGTTGTTGTTTGTTTCGATTTTATTTTTGCTCCAGGGCGCTTTTGACTGAACTTTGGGATTTTTAAAATTATTTTAGTTTTTATCCACATGTTTACATTACGTGTCCTGTGTCTCCTCACCAGATGGCACCCAGAGGTCCTGACTCCCGACCCGCGCCGCCCTACGAAGAGGTGGACCGGCAGTACCCCACACACCCCAGGTGAGACCACTTTGCGCTTGTGTTTGTGTTTGTGTGTGTGTGTGTGTGTTTTATTCCTCAGTGCAGGAAATTAAGGGATAACTTCTTACCACTCCCTCCCTTTGTGTCTCCATCACTCTCTCTTACACACACACACACACACACACACACACACACACACACACACACACACACACACACACAGACACAGACACGGCACAGACTAATCCTCTTTGGAGCTTATAATTAAATCTGGAGTGTTTGCCTTGGGAGTGTCTACTCATCCCAGGAATAGGAGTGTTCAGCTCTACAGAGAGCAAGGCACAGGCAGAAGGATCACACACACACACACACACACACACACACAGCACAGAGGATGGTTTGCTCTTAAAACGAAATTATAACCTCTAGTGTGGGTTAAATGGAACTGCACAACCCGTTTCTTTCTATTTGCTTAAATGTCGAATTATGCACATGCACATTTCCCAGCTGTGCCGCACTACCCATACATCAGTGTGTGTGTGTGTGTGTGTGTGTGTAGCGTCCGTGTAGCGTCCGCTGGCCCCGGCAGGAAAATGAGGCAACGAGGTGGGACACCGGGATGGGAGAGGAGGAGGAGAGTGCGAAAAAGAGAACAGTCATTTCACGGGTTATTGCCCCTCCTGATATGACAGGCACCAGGGAGCGCAGACATCGGCACCGGCTCAGGAAGAGACACACTGAGAACCTGGGGGGGGGGGGGGGGGGGGGGGGGGGGGGGGGGGGGGGGGGGGGGGGGGGGGGGGAGGGGGGAAAGAGAGAGAGAGAGAGAGAGAGAGAGAGAGAGAGAGAGAGAGAGAGGGGGAGAGACAGAGAGACTGGCCAAGTGTAACTGTGGAGACGAACCCTAAAAGAAGACAGGCAGGCCGATGGAGACTCGCATGGCCTTTTTTAAGAGCTCAAACTATACTTAGTATGCGCCGTCCACTTATCACTTTTTCCAGAATAATATCAAAAAAAATAAATAAATTTAGACTCCTCCGAAGCCCGTCGGACTGGCAGGAATAAAAAGTCGAAATGATGAGTCGACAAAAAAACACGTGCAATGCATTAATCGTTGGAAACCCACAGTCAACAACCCGATGGGAGGACCAACGGGAGGCTGGAGATATATTTCTGAAATATTGGACTTTACCATATGTGATTAGGCAGGAAGATAAAGAAGCCAGGTTCAAATAATGTTCATTACCTCAAGAAATCTCCTCATTGTTATTTCACTGTGTTCATCTCCTCTTTGAAGTATTTTTAGGCCCAGGACCCAGAGGATGTCCTTCGTTTGAAATGCATAAAGCTACAGTTAACACGCTTCTGGGGACGGTGGAGGAAAAGTGCCAGATAGAGTTTCAACACGATTCAGAGGCATGTGTTCTCGTTTCTGATGTTTCTGTAAAGATAAATCCTCCCTCCCCCCCCCCCCAAAAAAAAAACTCCTCTGACTCCCCCTAGCATAAATACAGAGGCAAGAAAAGGAGGAGGAGACGCAAATCTTTTCTGGGAAATCTTTTTTCGAGGGGAGAAAAAAAAAGAAAACTGGAGAGAGAGAGAGAAAGAGAGAGAGAAAGAGAAAGAGCGAGCAGACACAGCAGTGAATTGAATGCATTTTTCAAAGTGGAGCTGAACTTTGTGCGAAATCCCCCCGGGGGCCGCCATTATTGAAAGCCATTTCCTCTCAAAATGAGTGAGGCTCCACCATTGGCCTGGCTCTCATTAGCATACATTTGGCCTGCCTTTGTGTGGAGCCGGCTGGGGCTGCAGCTGTAGGGGTGGGAGGGAAGGAGGTGTGTGTGTGTGTGCGTGTGTGTGTGTGTGTGTGTGTGGGGATGGATAGTACAGGAGATGTTGCAAAGCACCTCACAGATGGGAGCAAATGGAGAGTGAGTAGAGTACAGGAGAGGTATGAGTCAGAGGGATGGGGATGTAATGGAGGCTGAATCAAAGCAGGCAGACATTTACATATTTCTCTTTCAGTGTTGTGTTGCAAAGTGTGAACGTGTTCATCCCTATTTCAGCTACAAGTACGGTCTATTATAGTGGGGTGTTTTTCATCTTTGAGGGGTGTCTGTTTTTGTACGTGTGTGTGTGTGGCTTTAAGCAACACAGTATATTCCACAACAGAACAGCGAGTCCGAATCTGCCACCTCCTCGCTGGTATCGGGGGAGGGGGGGGAAAACATTTCTCATCCCAATCCCCGCAGCCCAAAGTGTTGTGTTGCACCGCCTCTCAAGTCGAGAGTTCCTTTGAACCTGAAGGAGCGGAGGACAAAGTAGCGGGGACGGAAAGAAGAGCCCGTGTTGCCTGGGACTGCCAAGAGCTGCAGTCTGTGAGAGAGGATTTGGAACGAGGGTTGGAAGTGGCAGGAGAGGTTTGCCCCAGGGAGGGTGATAGTGCTACTTTGGCTCTAACCTCCCTCTCCGTCAGCCATTAACGCCGGGGTGCAGCTCAGCCTGCTGAGAGGCTCCGCGCTCGAGGGGGCGCACACACACACACACACACACACACACGCGCAGCCATATGGAGAATATTAACATCATTACCAATTCAAAGCGGCGGGTCACGGACGCAGCGACCCAGCCCCAGGTTATCCAATCAGAGCGCACCCTGACCCACTCCTCCCCCCCTCAAAAGGTGATTGGATTAAGGGGCCCGGGTTGGCGCGGCAACGTTGCTGGCCGGGGCTGATAATTGTCCGATTGATGTGAAGCCGATGGCCAGTGAGTCAGAGAGCACGGGCCTCGATCCTGGAGGACGACGCTGGCCTCGAGAAGCTCCCGTCGCATCTGGACAGAGGAGACGGCCCACTGTGGTCCTGTTTGACCTCTGTGGTTCCGGTCGGACGGTCCGCGGGTCCATTTTTGGACGTGGCCTCGTGCGTTTGCTTCGCCGTTCCGAGGAGCATCTCCGGTTCGTAATTGGTGGAGCGGCTGAGCGCTCGGTGCTTATCAAGCGCCCTCGGCCCCCCTCCTTAAGAACCAGAGGGGTTGTTCTCAGCAGGTCGAGGGTCCTCCGGTGTGGGGAAGTGTCCCCTTTAAGGATTCTCGTCTGACCTCCCGTTAAAGTGCACACACTTCGACCCACTTGCCAGTCTTACAGCCACTTGGTTTTCTCCAGCATGTCTCAGCACATGGGCCTTTTGACCCCCGGGCCGTGTCTGCTCAGGCCCTAATGGGCCACGTCCATTAGGACACGCAGAATAGAAAATAATAAATGACTCCCTCTGAGTGAAAGCAATCTGTTGGTTTAGAATAGGATAAATAAATAAGAAAAGATGAGAGGAACAAATGAAAATGCCACTCGTCTCTCGCACGGCTGGCCGCTTGAATTTATTGCAGAGGTCGTTTTTGTTTCGACGCAGTAACATCGTTTGGAGCTCTCAATGAATCCGGATGGCTTTTTCAAGGTCAGGGGAGAAGTGATATTTTCGCGGCACTCGCCAGCATCTTTATTAAAACCCAATTGCGCTTCGCACATTTTTTTTTTTTTAATTCATTTTTTTTTATCAGTGATCAAGTGTTTCCCCCACCCGCTGCTGTCGAATGGCTCACTTTAAACTCACCCAACTCGGTTAGACTTATTGTCTCCGTAACTCATTACATTCCTGGGGTCCCGCAGAGTCCTTCGCCGCGGTCGTTTTTCCACATTTGCCCCATAACAGCTGCTGTCGTCTTCTACGTGATTGGTTTAAACGGTCACTTGACCCCCCCCCGTCTTTTTTTTCTGTAAAATAAGCAACCCAAGAGCATCTGAAGTGATGTGCGCATTATTTTTTGTTTGATTTCCCGAGAGGTGCCCTGACCCTTTTCTTATTCGCTAGTGTGCGGAGCGCCGCCGCTGTTTGTCCAGCTAACGGTGTTTGAGCTCAGACTCAGCGAAGCGTAATGGAATCAGCCGGCTGAGGCACCAGTGGCTCACTACCTGTTTACAATAACTTCTCTTTCTCTGATTCCATCAATCCTTTTTGCTTCTGCATCTTTTTCTCCGCCGCTTCTTTATATCCCTTCGTATCTCGTCTCCCTCCCTGCTCCATCCCTCCCTCCCACAGCCTCTCAAGTGTGTGTGTGTGTGTCTGTGTGTGTATCTTGGAGAGACAGAATCTCCGCTTTATAAATAAAACAAAACGCACACACACACACACACACACTCCGAGGCCTCGGCGCTCTCCATGAGCTACGAGTCTGCATGACATGCAGAGGGACGGACAGCTCTGTGGAGTCGGCGAGGATTCAACTGCTCACCTCCTCGCTCACAATCGAACACACCAGAGTAGAAGAGGCCGACGGTGAACTTAGCTTGAACTGCCAGGAATCTGAGAAATGGAATATGATTTGTGGCCAGCCTGGAAGTTTCTGCATTTTTCCCATCTGTTCCCGTCATTAACTGTTGCCGCTTTTCCCAAGCACGTCTCCATTACGCGACTGTCGGAGTACTGTCCAAGAAGTGAACCCGACCTTTGACCTCCGCGCTTTCGCTCGCAGTCGTTTTTCCAATCCACCCTGGATGAGAGCAGCACTTTGACTAATGCTAACTCATTAGAATCATATTGTGGAACGACCGGTTATTGATAGTCGTCTGAAGCGTGACATCGCTCAAGATGATGAGTGAGTCATTCAAACGTGAGCTCCATGAGAGAGTACCTATACTTAGTGTACGTACGGAGCTGTTTGCCGTCACTCCTCGCCTCCCTCATTCCCAACCCGAAGCGCCCACTTTGCAGCCGGAGCCCGCCGCCACTGACACATTACACATCCCCTCGTCCCTGCTCGGTATATGGTAGCGGAGACTGTAAACACAGGCCCATTTAGATGAGGCACGTGCGTCGAGGTGAGAGCCAATTTCCACTGCAGTTGTTGACGCAGCCCTGGTTTGATTAGCAGAGCCGGGGCCGGACTGGCTAATGGTTCCCTCTGCCAGCCGGGCCTGCTCTGTGTCTCTAGCACTCAGCTAGCACAGCCATTAGCGCTGTGTGTGTGTGTGTGTGTGTGTGTGTGTGTGTGTGTGTGTGTGTGTGTGTGTGTGTGTGTGTGTGTGTGTGTGGAGAGAATGCATCATCCGCTAATGAATACGCCAACTTGCTAAACATACTGTAGCACATCTTTTAAATAAACAATTTATATAATAATTGATGACCATGTTTTGGCTACAGCTTCTCATCTCGAAACCACCGACAGCGGTTTCACTGCGTTAAATAACTGAATACAATTTCCAGCTACTTTTTTTTTTTTTTTTTCAATTCTCATTTTCGGGCTACGGCCGCTGGAGTCGCTACGAATTCCGACACGTGAAACATTTTGACAAGAAAAGTGTGTGCGGACATGAATGTGGAAGTGTGTGTGTGTGTGTGACTGCGTATGGGGGGAGGGTGGGAGTGTTTGGCAGTGATGTGCAGCAGCTGTTTTTTTTTCTTCTTCTACAGAGCGAATTAATGCATTTTGCATGCACCGCGTGTCTGTTCGTCGTCGGTTGACCAACAAGTGAGCAAAGAGCCGGCAGATGTGCATCCGCTCTGCATCGGTGTGTTCTCACATGTATTAATTACACGTGCAAATGTCATTTATGTCCATTTTGAATCGTGTGTGTGTGTTTCCTATAGTTCCCCTTGCGCTCCACTGTAATATAAAGAATATATGTATTTATTAGTTTATTATGTTTCGCACCACAGTTCTGTAAAGTAATGACAATGTGATAATATATGAAAAAAAACAAGATTTGGAGACCAACTAAATTCAGCCTGTTTTTTTTGGTATTTTTTTCGATACAAATCATTTTTTTACGTCACGTTGGAAATTCGGCGCAAACGTTTTGAAACATGACCTTTCTGAATGTAAAATGTGGGAACACACAAAGGCTGTTTTTGTGTGCAAGTCTGACAGAGACGCATGGCTGTTTTCCAGCTGTTTAGGACCGGGGGTATTCGGGGGACCAGAATGGTGATTGTCTAATAAACAGTTGGGAGCAGTGGGGGGTGGGGGAAACTAATTTCCGCCTTCCGTTTTTTAGGGGCAGGTGCAAGGTAACCCTTCCCCCATCCCCCATCCCACCACCATACACACACATTCTTCACTGTCAAGGCAGAAGCTACACGCACACCCTCTCACACACACACACACACACACACACCCCTTATTTGCCGTTGTAATCACGCACACTACCCGACACACATCCACACGCACGCAACACAGGCGCCGCGCTCTCGGAGGGTGGGCCCGGGAGATGTTCTCCGAGTGTGAGTCACGTGTATTACACGGTGTGTCATTACAGCGCTCCACTCGGGTTGCTCCCCCGCGGTTCACGTCACACCACGCAGACCTCAGAGGGACCGGCGAGTGTCTCCATCGGTCCCCTCCTTCATCGTTCTGCCGTCTCCTTTCTCCCCCCCCCGCCCCCCCCCCCCCCCCCCCCCGTTTCCTCGTTTTTTTCCTGAATGCATCGGGCTGTAAAATGTTATTCTCGCTGTCTGTGTCCACGTTGCTGCAAGTCGCCACTTTGTTTAAGATATCACATATTCGATAATAACGTGGAGAGAAATAACAACCAACCAAGAACCACTTTTTGAAAAGACTCTCCATTGTCTCTATTGACTTTGATTCAAATCTATTTGTTTCTTTCCACATCGCTCGCGGGAACATCTCATTTGCATTTTGATTTCTTTTTTCCATTTTTTTTAAAATTTTGACATTTTCAAAAGTGTGCGTGAAAGTGTGTCGACAGCCCAGCGAACATCTTCTGTCTGCACGTCTCTTGTTGTCAGAAGCTCTTTTCAAGCTCTTTTTTAATTGTTATCGCCGACGCCAACCGGTGTTGTATTTCGGCAGGAACCTGCCAAATTTGGCATGTTTTTTATTTTTTTTTGGGGGGAATCGAAAGCTCTGGAGGGAATTTCCACCCTGCCATGTCTTTAGTGGCAGACTGGGAGAACAATGCACATCATATTTCACATCAAGTGTAATATTCAGATGGAAGTCTGCTCCACATGTTTGTATTTCTTTCTCTTTCTCCTTCTCACGCTTCCTCTCTTTCGCGTATACTCGTCTGATGCTCGGATGAAGTCACGCAGGTCGCCACGTAAACAAGAGACCTCACTCTGACACTTGGAATACACAAAAGCCACCGCGCACTCTTCCCCCGGCTCGCATACATTTTTATTTGGATCTGCTACGTTAAACCCTAGTTGATGTCGGACGTCCGCCGCGGTCCGGGGACGTTTCAGGTTAGCGGACTGAAGACGTTCTTTCTTCTCCACCCGGCTGCAGCCAGCTGCGTGACCCAGGGATGAGGGACCCTCTGTGGGTCACCGAGCCCCGCGGACCCCCTTAATCCCCAAGCTGCTTGACCGCACACACAGATAGACGAACGCTATTAACCTGAATATGTCAGGACTTCCCCAATGTTTGCTTTTATACATCGGTGGTACAATAATATCACAAGTTATACACTTTTAGGAAATAATCATTGTCAAACCCCCCCTCCTCGAAGATACATAAGTACTCCCATATGAGCAGGCAAAAGGCAACCCATGCACAGCCACTGGTGCTGTTCTGCAAGGCCGTTTCATGCCAGGGTCAAAGGTCATCCAGACCTGTGTGCCACGCCACCACAGGAATTTATCCTACTTAATTAATCCCCGAGTCATTCCGGAAAATGTATCGGAAAGCGTAACGTTAAACCGCTGCGTTTGGTTCATTTGACTAATTACTGTTTAATAATTAGGAACATTTGTTAATTAGTTTGAACAGATGAGTCCGTCTGTGATTGTCTATCAAAGTTGCGACACCAGACCTTTCATTTGTCCTGCAACTTTCCTCCGTAAATCCCACATTTTAATTCCTTGTAGCTCTTAGCACTTTGCCCTCGTTGTTAACCTCCGAGAAGCCAAAAATAGCGGCGTGCACGAGTGGGGATACCAAGGGGAGAAGTCAGAGAGGGGAAAGGAGAGGAAGATGAATATCGAGGTGGAAAAAGATGTCGAAATTGAAGATCTCAGAGGATTTGTGTGTGTGGGGGGGGGTGATGAGAGAAGAATGGGGAAGCCGGCAGAGGTTCCTGCCTGTTTGGGTGGCCCTGAGACGGGTTGAGGACCCAGGCCCCTCCCTCTACCCCTATATCCCTCCATCCTTTCTTTCCTTTCCTCGTTGCCTCCCCTGGTGGCCTTCACCGTTTAATCTGGATTAATGAGGAGGTTGACCTTCGTCTCGCTTCTTCTTCTCTCCTGCGTTTCTTTTTTTTCACTCCTCGCCGAGCTTTACGTGGAGGAATATGTTGTTCTCACGCAGACCCCCTCCACATCTGCTTCCGTCTCCTCACATCATAATTCCATATGAACTCTCGCTCTCTCTCCGTGCTCTTTTACTTCCCTTATCTCAAGCCTTGTCATGCATGTGTGTGTGTGTGTGTGTGTGTGTGTGTGTGTGTGTGTGTGTGTGTGTGTGTGTGTGTGTGTGTGTGTGTGTGTGTGTGTGTGCGGCTCCGTCTCTGCTGACTGACAAGGCGGTGCTGCTTTTTCTTGGGACCACCTGTGTGTGTGTGTGTCCGTGTGTGTGTGTGTGTCCATGTGTGTGTGTGTGTGTGTGTCCCGCTCTGTTTGGGTGGTCAGGCCAGAAAGCACACTCCACTGATATGTGGGACACACATATATAGAAATCCACGTCAGCACAGTCCACGAATATCCTCCAGGGAAGTCCTCTTATGCACAAGCTGTGTGCGACCTAATCTGTGGTGAGTGAGTCATTCTAATTGGCCAGTCAACAGGTGCTGAGCTCCACTCTGGGGACCCGACAGAGGAGACGCAGGGATATGATTGCAGGACAAGGGAGAGGCTCAGCTCAAGGCTTCTGTATTATAAGTACAGTGGGAGCCATTGTTGAAGGGTGGGAAGCAAATGTCCAAATCGGTGCTGCTGCTGATTGATGTCATTCAATAGTTTGAACTGTGGCTGGTGAATGAAGGCTGTGCTCAGACCATCAGTAGAAATAAAAACTGAGGAGGTTTTTCCAAGAAACCAGGTATCCGTTGTCAGGGTCGGAGACCCAATTCTTCTCCAGCTAGATTCGTCCTCGGCCAAGCAGATTTTCATTTTTCCCCACGCTCGCATGTGCGTTAGCGGCATTCTGCTTTTCCTGGCGCTCGCGTCGATCCTCAGAAACACTTCATGCAAAGATTCGCGGCAGACGGCGGCTCAGATTGCACAAAAAGTCATTGTGGAAGTTGTAGAATACTTGGCAGCTAATTATCCCCAAAGCAGGTGATTGCAGACAGACCGCTGCATGTGGATTGAAGGTAACCTCTACTCCTATATATGGCCCAAAAGAGGTGGTGATGTGCCCAAAGTGATCATTTACGATGTTGACGGGGCTCATTGTAGATCACCACTTTTATAAATAGGAGAGTTTTCCTTCCAGCTCGGCCGATGAAGACCTGACTTTTAGATTTGCTTACTTGCGAGACGTGTGTGTCACTCAGCACTGGAAACAGCACATAAGATGGAAAACATTCAAATGGGACTGAAAGGTGAGCAGCCCTCTCTCTCTCTCTCTTCCCCTCTCTTCCCTTCTCTCCAGTTCTCTATCTACCTTCTCTCTCTCTCTCTCTCTCTCTCTCTCTCTCTGTGTCTCCTTCCGTCTCCCCGAGGCCCGCGGGTCGCCTTACCCAAGGGTTTAGCCCCTAATCACCCAGAGCTAGTGGGAGGGAACCGGAGACTTCCAGCTGGCTGCCTCGTTACTGCAGACCCCTTGGGACACACACATTCCTGCACACTCCAGCTAAACACACACACACACACACACACACACACACAACCTTATATATGCTTACCAAGGCATTTGCTGTTATCTCTTGGCATCTCTCCATCGCGCCCCCCCCCTCCCCTACCCCTACACAACTTGATCCTGCCAAGGCCGCGGCCTCACCACGTAAACTGAATAACAGGAGGAGGCTTACTGCAAGGGAGGGCCAACTCTCTGGCACGTCTTCTCCTCCAAACCAGTTTAAACCAGCGTTAAATATCGTCTTCCTCTTTGTGCTGAAGCATACATAAATAGGCTATATATCTATCTATATATATATATATATATGTGTGAGTGTGTGTGCCTGTTCTGATTTTTCTAATCTTTCAGGAGGGATCCATATGATTACCCCATCCACTCCAGACCCGTGCTAAGAGAACCAGCCTACCCCGGCCACTACCACGACCCTCCAGCTTCCAGCCACCCCGGCCGTGCGCCGCTCCCCCAGACGGGCACGCAATCCCATCAGGCGGCCGGCAACCAGCGCTACCACCCCCCGTCCTCCGGCGCGGTGCAGCAGCAGCAGCAGCAGCACCGCGCCGCAGTGAGACAGGACGTCCCCCCGTCTCCCTCCGCGGGCCGCAGGGGGCGGCACTACTACGAAGCCGTCGGAGGGCGGGGAGACGGCCACCGGCAGGCCAGCCCCGACACCAGGGAGCGCTACACCAGCCCCGAGCGCTACGCCTACGGGGACGAAAGACAACCCGACCCCAGGCGGAAGAACCCCTTGATAGGTGCGGTGTAAAAGAATAGGTGCTCCAGAGTGACGGACCCCTCACACAAAGAATATAAATGACTCCAAATGTATGCGTTTCCAGCTTTGTGAAACATAATATCAGCTGTCTGGGCTACCAGTGTGGATAAGTGAGATTTGGCCATATTAATTTATCTGATCAGGAACCCTGAAAGCTTTAAGCGACAAGCTGGGGGGCTAAAATGAGGCTTATTTTCAGAACCATCTGGTCATAACTCTCTCCACAGGCCAAGACGGATTTAACGTGTGTGTGCGTGTGTGTGTGGGAGTGTGTGTGTGTGTGTTTTAATTAAGCGCAATTAAATTAATGGCAAAGATATATATATATATAGAGAGAGAGAGTGAGAGAGAGTAAACTTAATAGATATTTTGTGTATAGAATCAACTATTTTCCAGCATTTTGCACAAGCTGATCAAACTGAAGGAAATAAAGAACCTTGACCAGCCGGTCTGGGAGACACAGGAAGTTGAAGTGGACAAACAGGAAAAGGAAGCAGCTCCCCTTCAAAGTATCCTCTTGTCCTTGATGTTTGGACTTCCTTTCCATCCGGATATAACGCTTAGATATTTGTAGTTTTGCCTTTTGATTCTTTGGATGTGGACGTGGCTGATATATTTACTGAAGATTTGTCAGACGTATAAATGCCTTGCATATGAATTTATTTGTGATATTTTGGTGGTGTTTCTAATGAAAATGTATAAATGTTGATCTGCACACAGATTACAGATTATGAAAGTTGTTCTGTGTGAATCCTCACATGGTGCAGCTAATAAAGAGCTTAATACAATTTTTTTTTTATCCTTTGACATGTCACTGCTTTAAGTCACTGCACTGATTTGATTCAAACATGCTGTCCCAATAAATGCACGATTATTCTTTTTTTATATACAAATATTTTGCATTAAACCTTTTGCATATTCTTTCTCCGAGCCGCAACGAATCTTTTCATCCGATGTCCGTTCCGTTTAACAAATTATTCCAGACTATGCATATTTAAAATCTCCACTCAAACTATACGACAACACCACATTACTTTAAAGAGTCATTAAAAAAAAAATATTCAGCTTCATTTCTCTGAGGATTAGAGTAGCCAGCGCTCTGATAATGGCTATAACAATTAGAGGCAGGGAAATCTCCACTAGAAAAAATGATTACTGCCCAATTTGCTCTCAGAAATAAAGATGGCACTGATTTGTGAAATTAGACATTAAAAGGGGAATAATTAGTGTGGAGAAGGCTTTTTTCTATCAGTTAGTGTTTAATTAGGGCCGACGACGCCAACCAGGACCGGGCCTCGTCTCTGCACCTTGGGCCCTCTCCTGTTCCCCAACTGGAAGCTCTTTCCCCAGACGGAGCGACTGCACACATCAAGGACCCCGACCGACTCCAGTGGAGGCACGAGCCGTCTGAGTAAGGCAATAAACACACGCTTATTATAACCTTTCTATTCATGCAGTCCCTTTTTTTTTTTTTTTTTTTTAGAACGCGTCACAAAAGCCCGAAATGGACGCGAGCTGGATCAACAACCAAAAGGTAACCAGCTGTCAGCAGCTGTGATGACGACACGACGCAGAGCCGCTGGGTTTTCACACTCGTGGAGAGTCTTAGTGCGTTAACAGTCACATGCGCTTGTTGCCAAAAGGCTTACCCCGCGTCGCGGTAATGGCATTATGGGATGGTAATGCACTGGCAAACATGGAAGGGTTTGAGTTTCTTTTCTTTTTTTTTTTTTAAAGCTTCCTCTGGTGAGCCGTTCAAAGACATTCCGGGGTCTAAAGTTTGAGTGTCAGCTGATGAAAAACATTATGGGCTGTTTTTGTTGGGCAGTAAAGTCCAGACAGACGAACAATGAGAAGGCCCTCACACACACCAACAGGAAGAATTATTTAAAAACCAGTTCCTCCTCTCAACAACATACTATATTTTTTATTTTCACACAATGACAACGGAACTTCTTTCACTAAAAACTAGTGAGAAGGCCTCGAGTTTCCAAGGTCAAGGATAAACGTCCCAGCTCAAGAAAGTCAAGAAACCTTAAGGGGGACAAATCACGCTCACCTTCAGGCTACTGCTTGTATTTTGGGGTTTCTACTAAAACACGTGCACATGCTTTAATGTTCCAAAAACACATTATTTTGCTCATACTGCGTGTCTGAATATATCCGTAGCGCTCCGTTTTAGTGCCTGTCTCTTTAAGAGTTCCAATACTCACCATTTAATCCTCACCATTTAGTGCATGTGACATAGAAAGGGGAGTTGGATCTGAACGGCTCGTTGAATCACATGTTCTTCTGATTTTAGCCCACAAAGAAGTCTTATTTCACCGTTTGTGGGTCGGTGGACACTCCAGATGCCCACATGTGTTTTCATGATATCACCCCCTCCCTTCAAACCCCACCACCATGGAAGTATCTCCTTCAGCAAGCACCACCACGCTCCACCTTATCTCACTCTCGCTGAAACAACTTCCAGCACTTAAGTCGGTTTCGCCGGCTGTTCGTGTACTTTAAAAAGAATCGCCAGTAAACGGCCTCCTTCAAGTGCTTGTGGTCAGTTTGCTGCCAAAGACAATAAACAACGGCAACGGAACATCCTCGCATTAACTGCATTTAACGCCCATTAAACCAAAGTGTGTGTGTGTGTGTGTGTCTCTCCCCTTTTGTTCATGGTCTTTTAGAAAAGATGCTTCAGTTTCAATCCCATGACACACACACACACACACACACTCAGTTGGGGTCACGGCCGCTGGTGCACTGACAGATATATTTTCATGCCTCACATCAGCGACTTTTCCTCTCTCTCCTCACATGATATCAAGCACCCCCCTCCCCTGCTAAAAAAAAAAAAGCTATTTGTCTATTCTCTACTCCCGTCCGCCTCTCGTTGAACTTCCCTGACGATTCTGCTGGACCCGTTCTTTTTTTTTTTGTTGAAAATTCACTTTTCTTTTTTCTTGTGCGCGTGAATTAATTTGACACCTCATAAGCCTTCTCGTCGCACTTTTTTCCTGAAAAAGAAAAATGCAGAAGCCCGGCCCCCCCCCCCCCCCCCCCCCCCGCGGCCCATCGTCACGAACCACGAGGTTGCCGGAGAATTCCCCGGTTATGCTCTCTTAACATTACCTATTCTGCCCGGCGCCCCTGTCGAACACCTCAGCTTGTTAGCATGTGTCAATCAAAAGGCGGGCTCGGGGGAGGGCAAAGTGGAGGGCTGAAAACAGTTATCTCGCTCCCACACATGCTCCCAAAAAAAAAAAGAGATAGACAGAGGGGGAGATGGGTTGTGTGTGTGTGTGTGTGTGTGTGTGTGTGGGGTGGGGGGGGGGGGGGGACTTCACCCCTTTCGTAAGGCAGAATAAAAGAGAGAGGGTGAGTGCCCGCGGTGACCTCGGCCTGCTCGTGACCCCCACCCCACCCCACCCTCTCCCCCTTTCATCCTCTTCATTAAAGGCACATTCCACCGCATTAGCCCGCCGTCCTTCTGTCCTTCACCTGCTTGCCATTCGTTTCAATTGAGCCCTCGTTACGGCACCGCGGTCCCGGAGTCGAGCCGAGCTCCTCATTTAATTATACAGTTCATTAGAAAGCCGGCCCGCCCCGCTCCTCTCGGGCTACGAGACGGGCCACGGGAATAGCTGGTGGCTAATGTGCAGTTTAAACGGCCTGAATATGGAGATTGGTGGAGTTATGGATTACCATTAACCGTTAGCCTGCCCTTCACCCACCTCATTCGCTTTTATGTCTGCTGTGTAGCCTTTTGATACAGTATCACTCACGTTTGGAGTGTGCTCTTTCAGCCGGCATGTTTGTTTGATATTGTTCATGAGCTGTGAAATTGAATTTCCACAGTTGGGCTGATATTGGAAATAATTTCATATCCTGTGCAATGTGCAATGTTCTTGCTTGGTTTCCCCTTGTGCTGTGTTTAAGACATCAATTTTTACTTAATGTCTTTTTTTTTCTGCTTCTTCTTTTTGCCAAGTCGACACATTAATTTAGACCGTGTTCCCCCCCCCGAACGAGCGGCGCCGGCTCTCGTTCGGCCCACACGCACCAGCCTTGCCACCGGGCCAACATCTTCTCCAGCAGCCGTCGCCATGGCAACGGGGGGCAGCTGCTCCTGGCACAGCAGCCCCTTTCAGAGCTGATGACATTGTTGTGGCAACAATGAAAGGTTCATATATCCCATTATGGAGAAGAGCGAGAATTTTTTTTCTCCTTTCTTTTTGGGGCCGGATCGCCCGAGCCCCTGGATCCTCGTATGCTGTCAAATCCACCATCAAACTAGGTCCCTTTGTTCTTTGCAGCCACGCCGGTACCGAGTAATATATGGGGGGCATGCAGCTGGAATGCCATCTGCATTACATTCAGCTCAGTGTGGTAAGCTCTTGTGGGTTCAGCCAGTTAGCGTAAATACAGATCATAATTCTATAAGCTTCACACAGCATTCCTTCTTCTGTTTTTTGAGGTGCTTTTTAAAAAATTGTTTAAATACATTTGAAATAAGAAATATGGAGTTTTCAGTGGATTTGCCTCCTGTGCTGCAGAGGCTTAGGCTGGTCAGATCCCCCCCCCCCCCCCCCCCCCCCCCCCCCCCCCCCCCCCCCCCATCTCCGACAATGAAAAACACCCCAAAGAAAGTGCACTCTGGTGCTAACCCAAGGCTAGCAGCACGGATCAGCGGGTTGTGATGTGGCCAGCAACAGCTGAAGTCCGTGACCCCTGGACCCCATCCATCTGGCTTTCAGCACCCGTCCCCGGCCTCTGACTCGCACAAAACCTCCGCCAAGGAATGGAAGCACGCAACATGGGGGGGGGGGACTGCATGAATGTCGGGGAGACACTGGAACCATATAAAAATGACATGTCGACACTTTGTCCGGCGCTCGGCACGCACACACACGGCACAAATCGGCATGCGAGTGAAGGCGCAGCAGTGTGGTTGTGCATGTGAGTGTATCGTTGTGGACGTTCCCAGAAGTTTTCACCCTCACACACTTCTCATAGGCCGTCTCTCCTGACACACAGCAGCACATCCCCAGCACTCGCACACACACACACACACACACACACACGTTACAAATGTATGTGTGTGTGTGTGTGAGTGTGTGGCAGAGGCTCAGCTGACCGCCTGGCAGTCCCTGTGAAATTGGCGCCCCTTCTCATGCGGATGCCAGGTGTTTTGCTTGGAAGTGTGGGGGGGGGGGGAGGTGCTGGGGTCCGAGCTTGTGTCAGGGAGGTCGAGTTGCTGTGAACGGCAGGGAAAGGATGGGGTAATATGTCGCGTGTCCCCGTTAGCCCGGAGAGCGAAGCCGCCGCCAGATCCAAGAGGAATTAGAGGCTGCTTAGTTTCCGTATGAGCTTGAAAACTGGGGTGTGATATATTGTCTCTTTATAGCACATAGAAACATGGCTGACTTTGACTACTACAACATGGGTGCAGAGGGTTAGAAGAGCAGATTGATACCAGTTATCTAATTGTCTGATAAACATGAAGCAGCCGGTTAGCTTAGCTTAGCACAAATTACTGGAAACAGCTGGAAACAGCTAACTTGGCTCTGGCTAAAGCGACCAAATCCATCTACCACCTTTTAAAGCTCACATATTTTATATCTTGTTAGTTTTAATCCATCGATTTCTTGGTCGGGTGCAGTCACTTCCTGTAGTCTCAGCTTCCTGGTGCCTGGTTCATACCAAACAACAGTAAATAGACTTCAGAGGAGCTGTTTAATGCCCCGGTCTTTCCGTGTTGGTTATATGTGATGTGAAACTGACAGGCAGGTCATTTGACTTCCGGGGGCCTCGTTTTCATTCTGCAGAGCCGGTCCGTCCCAACGTGGATCAGACCAGGGCGAAGACAAAGTGGAGCCTCATTGGAAAGTCTGTGTCGCGGCCAGCAGTGTAATCCATCCACGCATTCCTTCCAGAGAATGCCAAACAGCTCGCTGAAAATGAGCTGCGGACCCGACTCCATTAGATCTCCGCTCTGTCTCCAGGCTTTCTTTCAAAGACACACACAGGCACACACACACACACACACACACACACCTCATACTGTACACACACACAAACACTCTGCGGCTGCCACCAGCGTCATTAGTGCTAAGAAATGTCCTGCTCGTTAAGACCAAGCAATTACTGGCTAATTGAGAAGCTCTTTGTAGTGAAGACAAACTTATGCTTCTCCCACACACACACACACACACACACACTACCACCACCACCACCACAAACATGAGCATTTTGACCAGTTATACACATCTGGATTCACTGAACTGCAGCCTGCAGGAGATAAGGAGCAAAACACAAGGAGAAGTTTTCCTCTTTCTTTTTTTGTTCAGGAGGATGAGTAAAAAGTATTTATTTTTTTCATAATTGTTTTATTCATTATGTGTATTTTTGCCGTTTGCTGAGACGGCTCAGAGCTTCTTCTTCTTCCTCTTCTTCACTGAGTCATTCCGCTGCCCCGTCCCCTTCATTACGCCTCCTTTCTAGACATAACAGTCAAACTGCCACAACTACACATTATGCGCACACGCAAACACGAGTTCCCAACTGCCTGCCCTTCTCACTCGGCGGCTTGACTTTCCATCCCTCCGTCTGTGTGCTTCTCTCCGCCGCACTCCTCCGTCTCCTCTTTCCATTCTGTCACCTCCCCCCCCACCCCCCACACACACACAATTCTTTGCAGTCCACAGATAAGCTCCATGATAGGGAGGAAATGAGAATGACACACACACACACACACACACACACACACACACACCAACACACAGCCTGATTAATCTCCTACACAAGTTGCTTTGATGAAGAAGGAAAAAAAACCTCTGCAGATAATAAACTAATAAAACATGCAAAGGAGATTCATCATTCACGCACCGATGCTGATCCTGACTTTGTCCTACAGGGGGCAGAGTCCTGCTCTTGTGTGACCTCTTGCCTGATTTATAAGCACATTCCCTGGCACGGCCTGGCGCTCACAGTGTACCGACGCCTTGAGTGATCAACAATCTTTCCCCAACAAAAAACGGATGCAGCCAGAGTTCACACACACACACTTCATGGATTTCCCCTGTAAACATCAGAGTGACCTGCTCGGTCTGACCACCCTCTGAGAGAGAGTGTTTTTTTAACACGCCTTATCTCAGCCCACCCCACTTCAGAGGGAGAAGGACGAGAGCCGGTAGGGGGGGAGCTGAGCCGGGGGATTCCCTGTGTGTTTTGCTTAATTCTCCAAGCTAGCACACACACACACACTCTCACAAACACACACACACACACACGCATTCACAAACCATTTTCGTGCGTTATAGCAGAATAAAGTTGCCGTGTGCGGGCATTCACATGGCCTTAGAGGTGAAGGTCTGGCCTTTTGGATGCCAGAGGGGCTGCCTTGATTTGATAAGTGACTCATGAATGACACACACACACACACACACAAGCACACCGACATGCACGTGTGTGGACATGCCCTGCAGGGGTGAAGGCCTATAGATGTCCGTGAGGGCGAGTCACATCCTATTCATCCTCTCGAGCTTAGAGCAAACAGCCCTATAGAAGTCTTCTTCTTGTGTGTGTGTGTGTGTATGTGTGTATGGCAGGAGATGTGTGAGTCAGTTAAGCAGGATTGACAGTGGGGAGCGTATGGACTCGTCTTATCTGGAATTATTATTATCTTATCTTATCTTATTTTTAAAAAGCATAATATGGAACTCGGGGACCACAAGGGCTCGGGGCTGTCCCGCTGTTGGCGAGTGTTTGAGGGCTCTGCGGTGGACTCGTTGAGCCCTCGATGCACACTGGTTCTTAAGACAGCCACTCTACAGATGGCGCTCCATGGTTTTTTTTTTCTCGAGGAGTCTGCGAGAAGAACCGGCACACTTCATTGCTGAAAAACAGAAAAAACGCCACCTCTCCCCGGTAGTCTCACAAAGCGCCATCCCATAGTGGCGATCGGCCATGTTTTAAGAGGGAGTAAGTCAGGTGAAGAGTGGGGGTCACTCCCCCCCCCCCCCGCCCCTGATGGAGCAGCTTTCTGCTTTGGCTTTCCTCTTCCAGACCCGGAGGTTGGCGCCCGGTCAGGTTCCATTGCAGTGTGACTATTACGAGGGAAAGTTTTAATTGCTTCCTGGCATCGGCACAGTGTGTGTGTGTGTGTGTGTGTGTGTGTGTGTGTGTGTGTGTGTGTGTGTGTGTGTGTGTGTGTGTGTGTGTGTGTGTGTGTGTGTGTGTGTGTGTGTGTGTGTGTGTGTGTGTGTGTGTGTGTGTGTGTGTGTGTGTGTGTGTGTGTGTGTGTGTGTTCCCAGCTTCTTGCAGCGACTACGTCAACTTCTTCACTGAGGTAAGTGATGAAATTGTGATACCAAACTGAAAGCGATTTTGGCAAACACTGGGGGGGGGGGGGGGGGAAGGGAGTCCAGGTTGAAATTTAATCAGTGAAAACTTTAAGTTTCCTCTATTGTGAAGTCTGAGACTAGATGAACACATGCATATGTGTTGGGAACGCACGTGCCCCCACCCTCCAGCAGCCTCCAGCAGCCTCCAGCAGCATCCAGCAGCATCCAGCAGCATCCAGGCCCTCCTCCTCCTCCTCCTCGCCTCTGGTGAGGCATATTGATGCGGTGTGAGGAGGTTAAGCCGTCGGTTTAGTGTCCGGGCGGCCGTGACATTCTGCCTCGCCGGCCTGTAATTGACTCGTCGGCGTGTGTATCAGTTAAACCTCGGCTCACCTGCTCCGTGCGCGTCGAGGGAGGGATCGTGATTGACAAGCTACTCTAGCGCCCTGCAATTTGGAGTACACAATTTGGGTTTCTACCGCTCTGTTTTCTCTGGCAGCTATACTCCTCCCCACTCCTCCCCTCACACCCATTTGATTTTGTTTCTTTTCTTCTCTTTTGAGCCTTCGCTCTTGGCATTTTCACACCCTTGTTTTTAGTTTTTCCATCCGTCCGCCGCGGCGTTCTTCCCCAGTTTCCGGTCCGCGCCCGCTCCCGCCTTCCATCGTCCATCTCTATTTTCATCTTCCCCGGGTTCCAACACCCGGGCCTTCCTCCTCTTGGATCCAGGAGTGTCGGCTCATGTTAGCTGTTAGCGGGCGTTAAAGTTACACCGCTCCGCAGAGACCAGCTGGAGGTCTCAGTTACTCTGGAAAGTTTGCTGCTCATGCTACAGGCATGCCGTTCTGCCTTTGGCTTGGTTTCAGCTGTCGACTCCTGGACGTGTACACACACACACACACACACACACACACACACACTCACGCTCCCTCTCTTTCTCTCTCTCCCACACACACTCACATGGACTGTACGTCCAGCCTCCCCAGTGACTGGACCCCAGTACAGAAGCATTATCTATTTAAGGCCACTAACTCTGCAGATTAGATCCAGATTCAGTCCCATAATGGCGAGTCTGGCACAGCACCCTGCTTCAATTAAGGCCCGACATGTCACACACACACACACACACACACACACGCTCCCTGCAGAATAATGTGATCTCACTCACACCCGAATGTGATCACGCAGTACGGAGCACACTTTTTTTTTTATCTTTCATTGAATTTAATTACATTTTTCTTTCCACATTTACATCATTTGGAAAAAAATCTACGCCTACTCATATACGATGACTGCTGGCAGGAAAGTAAAGCAGATTATAGGTCGTTATCTATTCGCCCTATGAGACATATTACCGCCGTTCCCTTTGAAGAAGTAACGGCACAGAGAACAGTGGCGTCTGCCCGGTTCAATGTGAACGCTTCTATTCCTCCAAGTGTTGGCCTTTTCTTCCCGTTTCTTTTCACTGAGCTTCTTGGAAAGCGTCTCCGGAGCGCGCGGATCTGAAAACTCAATCGGCTTCGATGATGAAAATGGAGCTTTTTAGGAGAAAAAAAATGAAGACGAGCGTCGGCTTTAAATTCAGGTCTGCCCGAAAACATTCAAACCTACCGGCTTCACATTCTGTTTACACATCCCCACTTCCTGGCACAAAATAATGTACACCCCCACTTCCACTTCCCACACAACCACGTCTTCCCGCAACGAAGTTGGGCCCATCCTCTAATTCTGGGCTCCTGTTTTGATTTGCTCCTCTCGTGGAAAGCCGCTCCGTGGAGTACTTAGAGTTTTGCGAACATTAGAATAATGAGGCGAGCCTGTAAATACGAAGGATGTCGTGCATCAATTAAGAGCCAATTTACTGCCTCGCTATCCCCCCCCCCCCCGTCGTCGTCTCCACGCGCGTGCGATTTCAGACGCGTTGTCGTGCGTCGGGGCTTCGTGCAAATACCCAGCGAGTCCTTCTGAAAACACATTAATCAACTTGTGAAACATCACGGCCTCCTCTGATATGAAAATGAGCCGTCCGGAAAACCACATTGAGGACGTTGTCACCCGTAATTGCTCTTTGACAGCACGCACACACACACACACACACTCACACATATGCGCTTTAATTGCCTCCAAAATGTTTATGTCAAGATGGCGTTGCTAAGATAATAGCTGGGGACCGCCGGGCCCCACACTAATGGCATCTCTCCGTATTTAGCGCGTTCGCATCAGCAGAGAAATCGTCAGAGCCCATCAGATATTTAGTGGCATGCAAAGGCTTCTATTGTTGGGGTAATATTGTGCTGCTGGATGCGGGCCAATTCATTAAAAAAGACCTTATCGCACCAGAAGGAGGCATAGCAGGGAGATTTTAATAAATATAGCTAATGTGACATTTCCAATACCCTGCTTCTCCGTTTACATGTTCTTCACGTTGCTTAAGTGCAATATTGTTCGGTGCCGTGCAGCCATCTCCCCATCAAGCACTCCTATATTTATTACTTACACTTATTTAAAAAAAAAATGTATTTATGATCATCAGATAGAGGGTGAACAATCTATAAAAAGGTTGCTGTAGTAGAAAAGGATTATGTCCAAGATGTGTAAAACGCATCAGATGGACAGAAAACCCACTGTTCATGCACACGGCTCTCTCCCCTTCCTCCGTTTCACACGCGAGCCGGATTATCATTCTGTTTTTGCACATTACGAAATATATCGGACTCAATAGAAAAACAGATTTCATGCTTGCTCCGGCCTGTTTTTCTTTCTTTTTTTTAGTTTATGCTTTAAAAAGACAAACGGAGAGACGAGCAACGTGACTGATGAGCTGTTTTGGCCGTGATCCCGGACAACATGAATATGGCAACATCAAAAACTATTCAACATCTCTGCCTTGATCCATTTTTCTCGGTGCAGTTTTGTTTTATCTGACTCCTCTTGCTAGACGGTTCAATACAGTTATATGCATCAGCCCAAGACACCTGCCATACATTCTGCTTAAAAGACATTTGATATGCATTAATAAAGTTGATTGAAATGCACTTCATTTGCATTTTATTTTGAAAGTTATGAAAGTCCTCTTAAAACCCTTTTTGACAGATGGATGGAAATGAAGCTGCACTCTATCACACACACTTGCCAACTTCCTCCTCCCTCTTCCAGACTCTCCATCACACACACACACACACACACACACACTCTCTCTCACACACACACAGTCCTGATCGAGCGGCTGAAGTGGTGATGACCTTGCTATCGTTTACAGCAGCTGCCAGTCCATTGTGTACTGTGGATCAGCTCAGTTACCGTCCCCGCCACCACACACACACACACACACACACTCGCGCGCGCACAAACGCTGCAAATGGCGTCCCAGTTCTAGCCTGCCTCTCCAACCACCGCCTAATTATCATGGCACTGAAGCCGTCATAAAAAGCCCATTGTGTCCGCGTAAGCAAGTCTCCTCGCAAACCGCCGAGAGATTGACATTTACTAAGTCAGGAACTTCTATCACAAGCCGGGATTTTCTCTCACAGTCGCGAAGAGCCCAAAAGACGGATGCAATGTGGAATTTGGGAGGCTTTGGACCTGCAATGCATTCGCCTCCTCCATATCTGGGTTGCAGAATAACAAGTGAATGATTCATGAACCGGAGCCCTTTTCCCACAGCGGCGAAGGATTTGAAGTGGAAGTGAAATGACAACAGGCTCAGGCAGATTGTTGTATTTACTCAGCAGGAATTCCGAGTGTAAACTGAAACTGGCCCCGCTGTAATGACAGGTCTGCTGTTGTCATTTATTCCTTCATAGCAGGGATATTAATAATTGTGTAATCACGATCGGTCACAACATTTATGCAAGGGGTTTGACACAGCAGCCAAAAGCTTAACAGCTAACTTAGTATGTGTAACAGCACACACTAACATTTGAGATGGATCTGTGATTACAAACTGCAGCCCAATAAGTCAAATCATTGGAAAGTTCATGCGTTTTTAGTTTGATTCCCGTCTTATTGAGCAATCGTGTATCCATGCATACATGCCGTGTGGCGTTCCACAAGGCTCCATCCCTGGACCTCTTCTATTTAACCATTAAATGTTTCCATTTCACCGTCTTGGTGAAGAGGGAGCTGAGCCGGAAGGCAAAGCTCTCCATTTACTGGTCGGTCTACGTTCCAACCCTCACCTATGGTCACGAACTCTGGGTCGTGACCGAAAGAACGAGATCTCGGATACAAGCGGCCGAAATGAGCTTCCTCCGTAGGGTGGCCGGGCTCCGCCTTAGAGATAGGGTAAGGAGCTCGGACATCAGGGGGGAGCTCGGAGTCGAGTCGCTGCTCCTTCGTGTCCAAAGGAGTCAGCTGAGGTGGTTCATCTAGTCAGGATGCCTCCTGGACGCCTCCCATTAGAGGTTTTCCGGGCACGTCCAACTGGTAGGAGGCCCCGGGGAAGACCGAGGACACGCTGGAGGGATTATATCTCCCGGCTGGCCTTGGAACGCCTCGGGATCCCTCAGAATGAGCTGGAAAGTGTTGCGGGTGAGAGGGAGGCCTGGGTCGGCCTGCTGAACCTGCTGCCACCGCGACCCGACCCCGGATAAGCGGGTGATAATGGATGGATGGATGTTTCCATTTAGCCAAATTAAATCATATATTATCATGCAGATGACACCCAATTTTACTGAATTGCATGAAACAAATATCTCCAATGTGCTTCTGTAGTCACAATGTGGAGATCCACAAGGCTCCGCCCCCTGGTCCTATTCTTTTTACCCCTATATGTGCATCCATCTGGCCAAATAAATCCATCGGCTAACATGCAGATGACATCAAATTTTCCCGGAGTGCATTGAACTAATCCCTTTGATACACTTGTGCATTCTGCTGGCACACTGCTCAAATTGATCCCGCAGAACCAGCATTTTGTAATTATTGCGCCACAGAATTGTCATGAAATCTAAAACAAACTTCTAGATTACATAGCAGACTCGCCCAAGTATGACTACCATTAAATGCATGTTGAAAATGCCTATGTTCTCCTTTGCGTGTGACTAAATCTTTAATGACATTTTTGCGTCTTAACGCCTCACGCCGAGTATTTTAATTAGTGTTGCCTTATAAAAAGCCCTTTGAATTGCCTTTTGTGTGCGACACAACCCTTTTATAAATAAACGTTCTTTTTCTTGCCTATAAATACATGTTCATTATGCACCTGTCCATCACAGATTAGTGGCTCAGCCTATAGCCTTGTTAATACCCAGCGTCTGGTGGCTATTTCCATGGGAAAACTTTTGGCACACACACCGAGCGATGCATTTCATGTGAAATAGAAGAACCGGGTTGTTAGCATGAGCAGCGGTCGCCAACAAAGCCCCCCACCAAAAAAAAACACACACTGGAAAAGTTGAACACAGAAATTCAAAGTTTGTCAATAGAGAATCCAACTGACTGACTGCGGGGAAGTGCAAAGCAAAAACACATCCATGAATCCCCCCCCCAAAAAAAAATGTCAAAGATTAATCCTATTAGAGACTCTGCAAATGTACAGTCCAAGACAGAGTCTGGCCAATAGACTCAAACACATCCATCATTCTGTTCCTGTGTGGGGTTTCCAGCCGCGTGGCGTCTCTTTCCATCTCCGGTTTTGAAGTCTTCTCTCGCTCGAATTGAAAGCGTATTGACCCGGGAGCCGGCACCGCAGCACTGTGGCCATTATTAATAATGAGCGCGAGACACGAGGTGCTGGCTTGGACAATTCGACAAACAGGTTTTGTGACCCTCCGGAAAAAACAAACAATTAGAGGCTATTGTCTTGACCTTTTCGGCGATAACCAACCTGGGATTAAAAATAATGAGTCTGGCTGTAGTCATTACCTGTAGAAGAGGAGTGCGGGTCGTGTGTGTATTGCTCATTTTTAGTATTTCTTTGCGTGTGTGTGTTGCTGTCAGAAAGTGTCACCGGCAGCCCACGCAGCGTTGTTAAGAAGATGCTCCATGTTTACCTTTCTGTGTACGTTCCTGTGCACCTACATACGCCTTCACATGTAGATTTGAGTCCACGCTGTGTGGATCTCCACCATTCTCTGCGTGTTAAGAAGTTCTCTCCTCTCACTTGGCTAATGGCAGCCAGACTCTCTGGCAGGAAAGAAGCTCGCAGCTCGAGCTGGGCGACCGTCTGAAGACTTGGACGAACATTCGTCCCAGCATGCTCGGCTCACATCTCCCCCCCTCCCCCTCCCCCCTCCCCCCGGGCCTCTGCCCATCTCACCAGAAGTCAATCGGTTCGACGTTATGCAGCTGCGTGAAAGTAGAGGACAGTGTTACTGTTGCATCAGTGTAAAAGATCGACATCTCACACACACACACGCACACACACACACACACACACACACACACACACACACTCACTCATTTGCCTGCCTCCTGGTTGTGTGTTTACAGTGTTTGCCATCCGCAGAGTCGGCTAGTGGCGCTTTGTTGTGCCTCCCCGGTCCCCTTCCTCATTTGCCTTTGACAACACTGATAATCCCCCAACAAGATCCTCCATTCAAACCCCCACCTCCACACACACACACACACACACACACACACACACTAACACACATTTTCAGAAGCTCACAAGCACATTCATATACACAAAACCAGGCACACACAAATACAATCATGCACAGATACACACACACACACACACACACAAACACACACACACAGACACACTCATACACACACAGACACATGCATACACGAGGTGCCAACCATTGCCATGGCAACTCCAATCAGCAAAGGCTCCTTTTCCCCTATTACAGCAGAGATATGACAGTTTCTCTCTCCTTCTTCCTGCCCTCATTGCATTTCTTTCTCATTTCTTTCCCCTCCTTCTTCTTTCCCGATGTCTTTCTATTCATTTCCGCCTTTATTCCAGCTCCTTTCTGGTTCACACCCGGCGATACGAATCATCACCATAAGTCAAGAAAACAATAAATATTCATTTGTGGTTCACTTTCTGTGAAAAGGCCTGAGACGGCTTCAGTTCAAGTGAAGGATGGTCTGTGTGGCCTGATCCTTTTGCCCTGAATTCTTAATGTATCCTCATATTGAACATATTGAACATAATAAGGCTTCCCATCCATCCAGTATCCATACCTGCTAGTGCGGTGCAGGGTTGTTGGGGGGGAGGAAGTAGCCCCCGACATGCAGGAAGTAGCCCAACCTCTCCGTCTGATAGCTCTTGAGGTCCCACTCACTGATACAGATCCCCACCCGCCGCCGCATTTTTGGAATGCACTTCTGTCTGCCATGTTTGATGTGCCATGCAGCCAAGATGATTGACAACTTACTCCGTTTCTATTGAGAGCTCTTTGCGTGTTGGCGGGTGACTCGGGGGCAAAGCTCTGACACGGTTTGATAAGATACAGGAGATGGATCTGCACCGGGGAGAAATGCTGCTTAATGGGGAGACGAGGGAGGGGAAATTAGGGTATAGAGTGTTATAAAGTGTTATAAATCGAGCAGACGTAGTTTCCTTTTACGACGTCAGTGAACCCCTGGTTTGACTGATTCACACTGAATCTAACAAGTTGGATGTACTGCATTGAAGCAAGGTTACCCATACAGCTACTTTACTCTCTGCTAATCCCCCCCGTGCCCTCCCCCGTCCCCTCCCATGACTGGCTGTTGAAAGGACCATTTAGGGTCCATTCACATCAAAGACCCCCCCGGACACTTAATGGTGCCATTGTTGTTTCCTCCTCAGAAGACACAGCGGTGAGAGGCGGAGAATGAAAGGGAAAGGAAGGTAATCACTGTCCCTTTCACACACGTACACACACGCACACACACGTACACACACGTACACACACACACGCACACACACGTACACACACGTACACACACGCACACACACGCACACACACGCACACACACGCACACACACGCACACACACGTACACACACGTCCACTGTAAGAGGGGAGAAAGAAAGTTCATTTAGTCTACTATTGACTCCTGCAGTCATGTTTTTTTTTTGTTTTTTTTTAAGCAGTTGGAATATTCAGCTAATTAGGTGATGCGTCCTCTTTTTTTCCCAAATCAACTTTAAACATTTTTTTAAAAAAGAAAGAACTTTCTGCACACGACCGACATTATCTCCTTCAAAGATGGCCGCTGGGTTTCGCAGCTACTGAACCACATCTGACTTGTCACTGTAAAACCACACGCTTACAGATGGTGTGCACACACACACACACACACAGTGAAAACCCAGCCAAACCCACAGCGAACTGAATCTCACGAGTATCCAAAGTGAACACTGACACACATCAGACTCCTCGCGGGCTTTGACGTGTATATTTAGCAGCTTTCTTTCTTTTTTGCTAATGAGAATGCTAATTTATCGGGATACTGGGACGTCGCAGCATCACAGGAAGCGTGGAGGAAAAACAGATGATTTACAGCGCTTTTCACAAGGGGAATAATTGAGATTAAACACGTTGTAGTGAGCGGCAGTTATCAGGCAACGTGCGCTTCATTCAGATAATACACCTTTTAAAGTAGAAGTTAATAGCACTGAGGGGAATAAAGGCATTTTTTTGACTAATAGAAAAATCAAACATTTCTCACTCTGACAATACCAGGAATTACTTTTTACTTTTCTCAAAAAGTCTGCTTTAAAAACGGGGTACTAGGTCAGCCTATCAGCGCACGCCGCCTGAGGAGGCGCAATCATTTACTAATTAATTGGTAATTCATTAAGTAATAAATACTATTACTTCGCTAGACTTTTGACCTCGGGGTAGATTCCCATTATGTCAATTCTGCACCACAGGAGCTTCGTTTTAATGTCTCCCTCATCACATCCAGCTCAAAGTTTATTAAGCTCAACCGGCATGAGACACGTGTGTGTCTAATAAGCCAAAGCAGAACACTCATAATGTGACATTCAACACAGACGGAGCATCAGGTATCAATAACTAAAATATAGTCATATATGCACCTAGAGGACAGATTATGAATGATTAATGAGTTGTTTTACAGTCTGCATGTCTCCATCATTAGGTGGACAACGATGATGTCAGATTGAGATATCCCTTATTTATACAACAATAACACTATTCTTCTAGTGTCCTTGTATTAAATGGGATGTGTACATCGCTTAAAGAAAGAATAACAAGTCAGAAAGCGCAGCTCTCCTAATTATATTTTATAATTAACAGCTGTGAAGACACGGAGGATTCTGCTAATCTGGTTACAAAAGAACTTCACTTGGAAAGCTTTTCTTTTTCACTTAACAAAGACCCACTTAAGGAAGTCGTTTGACACTTTCTGCCAATCCAAGCAAATAAAAAAAGGAATAATGCTATTTTTTTAATTTTTTAAAACACATTCATAATCACCAATGTCGGGCCACCGAGACATTGGCTTTGAGCTGAGTTTCCAATATGCCCGTCCTCTCAGGAAGGACGGGAAGGTAAAAGCTTTTCATTGTGAACATTTCCCTCTAAAAACAAACACGGCCTTCCAGCTCTGGGCTATATATTAATGCAAAAATGCTTCAGACAGAAATTTAAAATACACAACACCGAGCGTATCTAGGCCAAAGCAAAACATGAGTCAACCCTGGTTTGGCTGTGACGGCAGTTCCATGTTTCTCTCATCCTCGTGGTGGGGGAACCCCTGACAATTAATACGGGATATAAACCTGAACCACGTTCGGGTCAGGTTGGTCTGGCGCGCTCGCTTCTACCATCCAGTGTCACGCGTCAAAAGATGCACAAAAATAAATGATGAGTCCTATCATGTTCCTTTTGGGGAAGCGAAAATATACATTTGTTCCTCGAGGAGGGGGAACGCTGAAACGTTACATCAAGCGGGGCCTTTGCTTCGGAAAGGCCACGCAGGAACAACGAAGAGTGCGGGGTGTGTGTTGCAGACACAGGTGTGTTTAAATGAGATTTCCTGTCCGTCGATATTTTGAGTCTGAAAAAACGAGACACCTGGCTCTCATCTCATCTCGGCAGGTTTTGGCACTCTGGATCCAAAAGAAATAAAAAGACGAGATGTGCTCTCTCCAACCGAGGCGAGACGGTTAATTAATCTGACTGGCTTCGTTTTTTTTGGCAAATATTCTGTTTGTCTCTGGGACTTAACTCCGCCCTCTCTGTTTGCTAATTAGTGACAATGCCATGTTAACGTGTCTTACTGCGCCTGAAATCCCACCTGCAGCTTCCTGCTTCCTATTCATCCCGATCCTGGCTTAAGATCTGTTTATGAAATCCCCAGTATAAAGATCTTTCAGACGCACTCCAAACGCGCGGTAGACGTCGGTGAGTGAGATGGGTGTGCATGCGTGTGTTCTTCCGATGTGCCGCCTCATCGATTGAACACGCTGTCCTGGGACCAGCACAAGGGAAACATTCGGGGGGAGGGCATATCTCGTGTGCCGTGAAGGTGCGAGGTGACCTCTTCCTCCTCCCCTTGATGAACGCGTTTGTCGTGTTTGCCCTCCTGTCGGCCATACGTCATCATCTATCTTAAACTTTGGTCGAGCTCGGGCTTCACCTGAGGTCACGGGCGCGTTTTTGATAACGCCTCGCAACCTCCCTCTTATCGCGATCTAAATTACAAGCGGCTGCATACCAAACATACCCGCCTCGCCCCTTCTCCCCGCCGCCGCCGCCGCAGAGCCGAGGCTCGGCCCGGGCTTGATAAACACTGACAGTCGAGGCGAGGTATTTCCGTGACTGACGGTTATTGACTCGGCGATATGGTGATTTGTTTCTGCGCTGCGGCACAATTGATTAGCCATAAGGAAACTCAGGAGACGTTATTGGATTACTACTCAGAAAGATTGAGTGTCAGTCTCCATCGGATTCCATATCTCATCCATCTCTCTTCGGGAATATATTAGTCATTTTCAATAATGGCAGGCGGGGAGACGGAGGCGTCTCCCGTCCTCCATTTGATATTGTATATCTGTGGCTAAATAATGATGGATCCTCGGGCTTCTCTTGTTCACCTGTCGGCCTTTTCCTTCTCTCTAAATCCGTCTGCTGGTTTGAGTCGCTCATCCTCGATGCACCGGAGTGAAGGGAGCGCTCACTCTCGAGGACTCTTGTCCTCTGCGGGCTTTGGAGGGACATTTCTGTTGGGAATAACCCCTGATGATGTCATTAGGGTTACGCGGCGTGGTCTTTTAATGGAAAGCATGCGTTACCAACTGGTAAATGTCCTCGCTACTGAGATCTAGTGTTATTAGACCAAGGACGGAGATAACGACCCCATATTCAATGATTTTCAACGGTCTAATGATCCCCCAACATTGTGGAGCTGCAATGCAAAAATGCTGAATTACCCCCAGTTGCGCGTATAATATTGACGGAGTAATTCCTCAGTCGCACATATAATAATATAATTACACAAATGCAATAATGCCGTCAGTTTTTGAGTGGGAGCATTTCAACGGCTCTCAACATTGCGAAGAAGACTGAGTGGGTGGCTCTCAGCTAACGGTGCCAACAATGCTAACAGCGCTAACGGTGCTAACAGCGCTAACAACGCTATCAGTGCAAGCTACAGCTAAAGTGCAGGTGGGTGCTACACCATCATACTGGTAGAAATAACGTCATCAAATATATGATGGAATACCATTACATTGATCAGATTGACAACAGCTTCTAATCAGAAAGTGCATATTAATTGGCAACATTTTGCTTGATAAAAAATTTAAAATGTGATATTGCAAAGTCATCATTCTGTTCAGTAAGCCCTCTAAAGCTAAGCTACATCACAACTATATATAATTACCTAAAACCCACCACAAACGGGTCACATGCCAAGATTGATTCATCTGATATAACTTCCTGGAAGGCCGCCATCGAAAAAAAAAAGCCTGATACAGAAAAACTGCAGTGCACCCTGGGGGTATTTCTCTATTTTTTTTAACATGATGTACTGCAGCTCCAAATGTGCTTTTATCCTAAAGATTCCAAATGACCACATGTGTCAGATAAATAAAGATTGCTGCAATTATGCACTCTGAGGATATTGCTTTTCTCCAAATGGGTTTGACTATTTCACGAAGAGATGGCACATGTTGGTAAACAAACATAAATATCTAATCAATCTTAAAGCAACTGGAGGTAAAAAGGGGACGCTCTCTGTTTAAAGGGGTTAAACGGCAGTTTGTATACGTGTCTGTCTTTTGGCCCCATTTCCCACTCCATCTCGTCCCAAGGAGACAAAGATACGGTCCATTTTGCATCCGCTGGTGCATATCAAGGTCAATCAGTGGCAAAGGGATGCACAATGAAGCAAATGTCATTTAAACCCTCGTGTGTGTGTGTGTGTGAGTGTGAGAGGTGACACGGGGCACTCACTTACATGACTGACACAGATGTTACCTTTGTGGTCAGGAGGCTCTAAGTCAATTAGGTTTTGCTAATGGGGCCGAGTGCTTAGCTGTCCCCAACACACACACACACACACACACACACACACACACACGATATTGATAAGATTACCATGGTAATGTGAATGCACCCGGGTTAAACCACATTAAGGGAGCCGCCTTTCTCAAAGATCCTTGCTTCTTTTAAATTGTCGGCCACCTCACCCTAAGTGCCCTCCTCTGCCGCTCCGTCATCCCTTCTTTGAGTGGATGTGACTTTTCCTCTTTTGTTCGCTCCCCTCTTTTCCTCCGTCGTCTTTCTCCCCGCAGCAGACACACAGCAGATCTCCTCTTTTACATCTCAAACTTCCTCGGCCCATCTGTCTCCCCCCATACAGATTGTCCTCCTCTGTGGTTATCTCATAAAACTAACTAAATCAACAATAAATCAAACCCCACTAATATTTCCTGTGTTGCCATGCCTTATGCATCTCCATACAGCTCCATTGTCGTCCAAAAAAACCTATTTTTAAAAACACATCAATGAGCCACACTGCTGCACGGTGCACATGTTCCGTTTATTAAAACGAGTTATGAGTCCGAGTTATGAGTCCGTCCCACATACGCCACATCACAAAGGTTGCCGGTCCTCTTGGTTTCCACCCAACCTTTTGTATCTTCCAGTGATCTCATAACTCTGCTGTTGTTAACTCTAAAGTTAGAAATAGGCCGTCTGTACTTTTCATCCAACGGAAACTTTTCCAATTGAAGCTCTGTAAATTCTACATAAATATACATGTTCACACATACAGGGTAGGGGAATTAAAAAGTACTGATCTTTTTGTTTTGCTCACAAAAATATCGAATAAAACAAAGTTCCTCCATTTAGCCTATATGCAGAGTATAAACGGGTATATTTATACAAGAATAACCCTCGGGTGATGTAACATTACAGTATGTCTCACCATCACACGATAAAGACGCCATTCTTCTTCTTCTGTACAGCAGCAGAAAAAAAACTGTAGCTCCTCGTGGTGCAACACTTTTATCTCCCCCCCCCGATGACCCCCCCAATGCAAAAACTCTCTCTCTCTCTCTCATTAGCATGCACTTGTCCTCCAGTGCTTTCTCTCTCCCCGCTGATCTTTCCTTTCGGGGGCCCGAGTGATGAAGGCCCCGCAGAGTAAACAAGCCGTGGAGAATGGCCTCTTGTCTTTTTATTATTGCCTCCTAATGCAGCACTCATTCCTGCCGTGATGGAGTGGGGTTGGAACCGGCGGATGCCATGTGAGGAGGAGGAGGAGGAGGGGGGGGGGTGCACAAAAAGGAGTGAGTGCACAAAAAGAGGCCCACTCAAATATATGCATGCATGCACCCGATACACACTCAAGTGGATTCTCTCGCTTTTTAAAAAGAAAAAAAATGATCACAACAACAGTTTTTTTTTTTTTTTTTCATGTCCAATGCGTAAACAGATTAGCTGTAACATCTGCAGGGAAGTTTATATGCAATCGTATTTCCATTGTTCACTGAAAACCGCTCATCATGTCCGGTATTGTATTGCCGGTCTGGATAAAGCCCCCTCCCTCTGGTCTCCAGACTACAAGGAGGGGTTTGGGGGGGTGGGGGGTGGAAAAGGGTGGCGAAGGTCACTTTGATGTGACTATAAAGACACACAGCAGGCTGGTGGAAAGAGATGAAAGACACGGAGCAGAAGTAAAATGGATCCTGGTGGACCAGCCGGGGAAGAGGAGAGGGCCTTCTCCCTTCTGCAACAAGCAGAGGATAATGATGCTGTATCATAAACAAGAGGGCGGCCGGGGAATAGAGCCGGCATCTTGCAATTAAAGTGAGCAAACAAGAAAACGTTTGAACCGAGCTGACTGGCAGCTCTACGCCGTAGAATGGGAAACAGGCAGAGCTCCCTATCCGAATCAGAAGCAGCAACTTATGAAGCAGGTTCATACATTCATCAAAATATGGCATTTGGCACATGCTGATCATCTGCTGTGACTTCTTTACCGAATGATTAACGCCTGTTTTTTAAGTGCACTCTTATAGACGCTCCGGAAAATATATATACGCCGTGAAGCAAATTGGAATGTGCAGATCGCTGTCGAGTGCACGTCGATTTGAACAATCCCAATCGTTTGAATGTATCTTACATGAAGTGTGATCATATTTACACCTAAAGATTGCCTGCAGTCTGGCCTCCTTATTAAGCGCGTGGCTTGATGCAGTTGCCTGCCCCCATTAGGCTCAGCTGCGTACTGCAGATGAATCCTCCTGTGCTGAAACAGGACTGCACACTGCCATCTCTCTATTGCCTCAATGGGTGGCACACTGGTTTCAGCAACACCCCCCCCCCCCCCCCCCCCCCAGATTAGGTACCGACAACAGCAGCATGACATCTTCAATCCCAAACTCGTGCGTTTCGACGGAGCTCGGCTTTGAGGTTTCCTCTCCGCGTTCGGTTTCTGACTGCAGCTGCAGTCGTTTCCGTGATTGAGCTGTTTTTGGTATTGAAGGTAGCACGGACAGAAGGGAGGAAAGGGAGGAGGAGGAGGAGTGAGGGTGAGACAGCAGCCAGACACCAGATGTTTCCATACAATCCAGCCAGCGGAGGCACGATTAGTGTATGCCGCACAGTGGGTTGAAGTGTGTGTGTGTGTGTAATTATGACCCTGGCCAAGGCATGCCCGTAGCCTGGGTGGCCTATCAGGAATTCAACGGTGGCAGTAAGTCTAGAAATAGCACAAGATGTGTTTGTGTGTGTGTGTGTGTGTGTGCGTGTGTACGCCTCCTGGTGAAGGAAGGGAGAACCTTCCTCGCTGGAGGAATTGACGTATTTTGTATCACAGGGCACAGGAGGGTGTGTGTGTGTGTGTGTGTGCACGCATCGATGTGCTTACGAGATAAAGATCAGATGAAACTTTAATGATCCCAAGGGGAAATTGGGTCACTGCGGCAGCGAAAGGAAAGTGTGAAGATGAAAAAATACAACAAACAGAACTGTTTCAAGATTAGAGATGCAGCATTTTAATACTTTAATGTGTGTGTGTGTAGGTGTGTGTAGGTGTTTAGGTGTGTAACAGTTCATGTTCTTATACATCACTAAAAATTGATGGAGTGCTCTGATATTCGCTAGCTCAGGTGTCACAATGAATACCAAAGAGGATCATAAAACTCCCTCCTTGACCCCTTGATGTTGACAGGGTCAAGTCGAGGCTATCTCTAGCTTATCTCCCCGGCCGTTAGATCTAAAACCGTGTCCGTCGGTGATGAAGAGAGGAAAGCTGAAGGCCTCGACTGCGATCACTCAGCCTCTCCGAGGAGACGACGAGACTCTCGCACGGTTTCCTCCTTGAACCCGCGGCCGAAAATGGTAAAGACGGGGGGGGGAGGAGAGGTGTTGAGAGAGGGAAAGATGTAGAGAGATGTGTGTGTGTGTGTGTGTGTTTGAGACAGAGACCCGGGGAGAGAACGAGAGAGGGAGAGTTATCAGTCATGCTGTCAGTCTCCGGGGCAGGTTGTGATAAGAGAGACAGTATGGCAGCAGTTGCTATCTGTCTCTCCCCGTCTCTCTCTCTCTCTCTCTCACACACACACACACACACACACACACATGCACAAAAAGACCCTGTTGTGTTCCCCTCCACCACCCACGAGTGAACGCAGCCCAGGTGTGCTGCCCTGTATGGCAGCCATTTGTCGACTGTATTTTTAGGGCCGGGAGACGACGGTTGGAATACGAATGATAAAACCCGAAAGAGGCTCGCAGGTCGCGGCTGCAGGTCGCGTGTTTGATTTCACCGCTGTGGTACGTACACCGCCTCCGACACCGAGACGCGACGTGCACAGAAACTCACAATGCATGTATAGGGAAAGAAAAAGAAAATAGCATCACCCAATTACATGAAGGCGACCGTGTTCCCCTTGTGGGATCGATGCAACATTTCCTCTCTTTCTCTGGTTCTCTGGTGGACGGTTGCCCTCCATTAGCCATGCGTTGACCCAATATTTGGGGGGTGGGGGGGGGGGGTTTGAGGGCCGACGGCGAGGGGCTAGAGATGTTGACAAATGGGATAGAGGAGTATCAAATGACCTTTGGGGACTGGGAGGGGAGGGGTTGGAGTAAGAAGTGACCCAGTGTTGCATGAAGGTCTCTTGGTGGCTGTGTTCTCTCTCTCTCTTTCTTTATCGCTCTTTATCTCTCTCTGTCTCTGTGAAAGAGTCATCCGGGGGGGGGGGGGGGAGGGGGGGCACCTGCGCTCATCAAAAAGAGTTTAATCAATGCCCACTCATCGATACACACATGCATCAAAAACAACGCCATACAAAAACAACACAATACAGTTGCCCCCCCCCCCCCCCCCCCCAGAAGGCTCAGATTAGCCAATCACATTGACGCCTGACAGCCGCCGCACCCTCAGGCGAAAAAAATGACTGACAAGTCTGTAAGAAAGCTGCAAGTTGATGGCATCTCGTCAACCTGGGGGGTGGGTGGTGCAGAGCGGGGGGTGACAGGCAGACAGTGACACCCGGGCCTGTCACACAACCCTCTGTCAAGGGCATTTGGGGGTCTTTTGTTGACTTTGTTTACGGGCTCACGGCTGTCATGGGAAGAACAAGAGGATGAAGACTCCAGAAGCGTATTATTTTTCTGCTCACCGTATTTTTCTGCTCACCGTGACGGGGGGGGGGGGGGGGGGGAGGTGCGCTGTGTGTTCCATCGCCCCCTAAAGTCTCCCATGTGGCCTGACCTGTCGGAATGCACCTAGCGGCTCCAAATAAAGATGCCAGCGAGGCCACATACTGTACCTCATTACACAGCCACAGCCCCCTTACATTACACGGTAACACAAGCCAGAGGCAGGGCACATGGGCTGGACGCTGGAGAGGCCTTTCTCAGCAGATTATTTTGGGCTCACGAGCTGTGTCATTACACGGCCTCCCGCTCTGTATTTAGGCCTGTTGATTGCAGGGCAGAGATTGGGCAGGGCCGAGGTGGTGGTCTCCCCCCTCCGTTGAGCTGAGGGCTCCGACATTGGCCGGTGGAGTTTGATGTGTGTTGTGGTTGAAAGGCGGCCTCGTGCCATGTTTTGCTGCGCACACCCCCCTTTACCCCAGTGGAGACACTCCCTCCCTCACTCACTTTCTGAGGGTCCCCCCCCCCCCTCCGTGTTCCTTTGAAGGCAGCCTCAGGAGAAGCTCTGCATCCTGGTTTACCATTACAATGTGTGTTATCTGTGTGGAAGAGCGCATATCTGTGGGATCTTCTGAAAGAGGAGGGGGGGGGGGGGGGGGGCGTGCACGGGCCCCCCCCCCCCCTTTCCCCCTCTCTCGATCTCTCTCTCTCCCTCCCTGTGATCAGCGACCTACGGGAGGGGGCGGAGCCGAGGCGCCGTGACTGTAACGCGATAGCTGCTCAGCTCAAAAGCGCGATCACTCCAGCACACACACTCACACACACACACACACACACACACACTCAGTAGACACGCCCCCCAGACGCGTCCACACGCTGGTCCGGTGTCAGGCTGTACGGAGCCGCTACCAGAGAGCGAAAGACAGGCAGCAGAGACGAGCGCTGCAGCAGGAGGTGGCACGGTGTCTCTCTACTGGGTTTTTTTTTTTGGAGAGCAAGAGCGCAACACCTTTTTTTTTGCCTCCTTCTAATTTATTATTCTGTGAGCATAAATGTAAAAAAAAACAAAAAACAGCCTCACCGACACTCGGACTCGTGCTTTCTTTGAGAGCTGCGGCTGTGGACTTGCTACTACCGAGCCTCTACAGGGGTGTGGGGGGAATGAGAGTCTCTCCGTCGGAGCCTGACGCACCCTGGAGCCGCTTCTCTCTCTGGAGCGCAGATATCGCCCGAAGCCTCCCAGCTGCGGAGCGCACGCCGTATTGATCAAGGAGTTTGTTTGTTCACTCCATTTGGGATGAGGTTGAGTAAATGGACAGACTTAAAAGGCACATATAATTCTATCAATGACATGTAGTTGGCACACAGTTTCCTCCACTAACGGTCTGATAAACGCCGTGGGATTATTCCTGAAGTGGTCTCGCTTTGACTGCTGCCAGCGGTGTTTTGGGTCCGACAGGGGTGTGGATTTTTTTTTTTTCTGTTGGGGAGGAACGGCAGCATATATATATATATATATATTTATATTTATATATATATATATACTACGAGGTGGACACGTTGTAAAGTTTAAGCTCGCCGCGAGTTTCAACGTCATCCAAGATGGATTTTGAGTCATCGCTGATTGGATTTTTAATCACAATTTGTCATCTGGCATTGAGAGTCAGAGGCGAAGATGGTGAGTTTGAGTTACTTCTTTGATTTCTTGACGCACGCGTGGTCGGTCTGTCTCCACCAAAACACGCCAAATGGAACATAAATACTATTGTAACGCAGTCTACACGCGACATTTGGTTTCATCTGCTGGGTTTACGCTATTAGTTTAGCCATTTATTTGTCAGGAGATCCCTGTCATGTGTTTCACAATAATATGCTGCATGGTAAAGGCATTTTTGTGTGATAAGCAGACCCAATGTTGTCTTGGTTTCTTATATATTATTTTCTCTAAATAGGGAGACATTGAGAAAAGGTTAATGTGTGTGCATGTACACACACACACACACACACACACACACACACACACACATATGTGTACATTTATATTTACGCACATGAATTTATATATATATATATATATATATTTATATATATGTCAATATATATATTGTGTCTGAACCCAAACCAAGTTTACTTTTTAATTTAAAGTCTGACTAATACAGTGCCACCTTGTGCCAAGCCAGCTGTTTGTTACACGTTTAAAAATAAAGAACATGAAATATTTAGAAACAGTTATCTGTCCCAGCTCGACTGGGAGCTGCTCACTGGACTGTGCATGAGCCGATTATATGCATATATCACATTGTTTACTCCGAGTTCTCCCCCCTTTGTTTTTCCTGTGATTTAATTATTCATCAAGGGAAGTAAACAAACAAACCTGTGCCTGATTAAAATGCGTCCTCACATCCGGATGAGAACACGTTTTAGGAGTATGCTGCACTATCACCTGCTATTTTTATGAATTCTCTGGTGTCCACGAAACCGTGCGTAAAAGCAACACTGTCACCGTAGGATTCCACTAATAAGACTGTAATCATCCCCATTCTAAGCATTATCTTCCTCAGCCACCACACGTCTACCCTCCTTCAGTATCTCCTCGTGCTCCTCGGGGTTGTCTGTGCAGGGCGAAGGCGGTGCTGGTGGCTGAGCTCTGGTGGCCGAGCTCCGGCAGCTCCAGGCGGCGGCGCGCGGTCACCTCCTCCGTGCGCTCTCAGCGATCTTCTAACAATAAGCAGGGCGATTATAGTGCAGGATGAGCCGCAGAATAGCAGCCTTGCAGCTGGTAGGGATCCGGAGCCTTGCTTTAAGGTACTTAAACGGGGATCATTCTTCGCGTAACGCACGGAAACGGCACAGAGAGCGAAGCTCAAGTCGGAAACAGCGCCACGTTTGATTTAGAAGCCTCATTACCGGGTGTGGATTTAACACCCGGTGGTCCAACTGGTGAGACGATCCCATAATCTCAATAATGAATTGTTGCTTCGTTTTAGTTTTTTTGACCAATGCACGTGCGGGCGGATGGTGGGGAATGGTTGGTCTGTTGGGGCCACCATGCAGAGTAGTGACGCCACCGGTGGGATGACACATGGCCTTTAGCTCACGCGCTTAGCTCCTCTCGCACTCTTGTTGCTTTTATACTGGGGGGTTGTCACAGTTAATATTTATTTAATGTGGATGCGCGTTTTACGCAGCTTTTTCCATAATGTTTCTGGATGTTGTGTGTGTGTGTGTGTGTGTGGGGGGGGGGGGGGGGGGGGTTACTCCATCCTGCCTATTCACTCGTTTATAACAGAGTAATCATTTAATAACACACTTGAGTGTCTAAGACGTGTGGTATCTTCTACATGTGGCCGGAGTCCTCCTCTCTGCCAGGAGGAGGAGGAGGAGGAGGGGGGGGACTGCTGAGTCGTTGCGACACCACCCTAGAAGAGCTCCGTTCACTTCATGTGGGCTCTCCCTCTTGTTTAGGCTACTTGTTGTAAACAGGACAGTCAGCCCAGCCATCCCTCTCTATGTCTCTGCGCGTTTGTGTTTCATGGCTGCCTCTGTACCTCTTGATCAGAGACAGATGTGGGCCTCTTGGCAGCCATCAGGCAAGCAAGAAGCTAGCCCCCCTCCCACCCTCTCTCTCTCTCTCTCTCTCTCTCTCTCTCTCTCTCTCCCCTGCCAAGACACTGCACCACATGTCCCTGCCTCTATGCTCCCCTCAAGAGCCACATTACACACAGATGCCAGAGGAAAGAGAGACTGAAGGGGAACAGAACGGAGACAGGGGAGGTTCAGAGAGGAGGAGGAGGAGGGTGCAGCCGAGAGAGAGAGAGAGAGAGAGAGAGACAGTGACTGACTGCAGAGAAGAATGGAAGCAAAGCTAGGGCGCAGAGAATCCACCGGGTCTTAATGTGAAGAAACAGAAGGGAACCAGGAGGAGGAGGAGGACTTGGGGGGGAGGTGGATTGTGCATCGAGCAGAGTGCGAGAGGAAAAGGGCGACATCAAAGCGCGCATGGGGTCACGCAGTTAAAAGGGCAACTGGATTTTCGAGGGAACACACGGGTTTATGAAGTGACACTCGTCTGGTGCGACAATGTGGTTAGAAGTGCAGTGTATCCACCATTTAGAAACAACGGACTGCTCCAGAATGGAACTGAAGCACACTGACGTGACATTAAAGGTTCCTGCTTCTGATCATCGTCCCCATCTGGTTGGAGCAGCTTGGTACATTTTCCAGTAGTTTCCCCTTTTTTTAAAAAAAATAATAAAAAGAAGACAATGTTGTGGAACAAAACGATGGTGTAAACCTTGTGTGGTCTGAAAGGTCGACGACCCATGAAAGATGCTCTGTGCTTGGACATTTGCAGCGGTGGCCTGCGGTGGCCTGCTGTTCCCTGCATGGTGGCGTCCTCATGTGGAACAGGGAAACGTCCTCTCAATACCTATTTGCTGCGGTCTTTATACCCGAAGCGGAAGGACTTCGAATCCACTTGTACTGTAATCACACTAGTTTGACTCGGTGACATGTGCATCAATTATTCCCAACCACGAGCATTACCATTCAGGCCATTAAGCATCTCATTTGCATGTTTATTGAGTGGGCTGCTGTGCATCCTCTCCCACCTTTTGCTATCGACTTCCTCCAGAGTTGGATTTCTATTCATTGAAAATCATTTATTTTTGTTTCCAAATGTTAAGTCCCTGGCTGAATTTGCCGTTTTGATCTTCTTCGTTGCTCTTTTTTCCTTTTTTTAAAAAACATTTCTCTATTTGTTTTATGCCATTGCCCTTTTCAAACCTTTGCATTTCTTTGAGTTTTAATCGCCCCCCCCGGTCTCAGGAGGTGTCGGCTGCGAAAAAACAAGGTCACCTATTAGCATTCATAGCCAAAGACAAACCGAGCGGCCCGTTCAATACCAGGCAGGTAAGCTCCGGAGCAGCCCCGTCGCACTTGGGGTGAAATTAAAAACAAGACCCCCATAAATAAAACAGAGCTGGGTCTTTTCACTATGGCGCATTAGCCACACAGGGAGGGCGAGGGGGGTTGGGGGGTCTTAACGGGCGCCCAGGGACAGGTTTAGACGGGAGCTGGAGGGGGTTTAGCATTGTCAAGAGGCATACGCGTTTAAAATGTACTGTAATTCACGAGAGGGGTTAAAGAGGAAAGGGCAACACGAGGAAAAGACTGAAGAGTGTGAATTAAAAAAAGAACGCCGCTTTTTGTAAGGATTGCAATCCTCCCCCAGGAAGGTTTTTTTTTTCTTCTAAGCAGTCGGTTCCACTGAAAGGTAACATTCTGTAAGGTGGAGTGGGGGGCAACAAATCACCAAGGCTCTTGCAGCAGAGCTCCATCCTTCACAGCCCCTCCCCCCCCCCCCCCCCCCCCCCGCCCCCCAAGCCGTTTCCACACTTTAAGGAATCTTTTGTGCAAAGTGCTCCGGCTGTGCAGGTTCGAGACAAAAGGAGCACGCCGAGGGAGAAGAGAGACATGATACTGTAGTCACAGTCAGTCAGGTAGCGTTCAGGATTAGGTCCACGCCACCGAACACCCCCACCCCCCCAGCCCCCTGCAGGCCCTGGCAACCATCTGTTTACTCCATTGATCCATCGAACCATTGATCACCGTGGCCAGCGCTGTGCATTTAGCTGATTAGCACGGGGGCACTTATCCTGTTAGGGCGGCAGGAGGAGGAGGAGGAGAAAGTAAAGGAGACGGAGAGGGAGGAAAAGAGGATTTAGGGATATTTATCTGCCTTTCATGTCGCTTTTGATAGTTCTTAAAAAGAAAGAAATCCCCTTTTCAACACATTTAACACTGTTAAACAAAAATCTTTTGTCTGCACCCCCGGGCTGATTGTCGTTTGGTCCATTTCCGTGTCTTCAGGTAGATACGTTATGAAGTTATTTAATATTGGACATTGTGTGAGTTGAGGGGGGAAACTTGCAAACTTTTATCTCACGAGCGAGGACATAATGTCCACTGTTGTATATTTTCAGGTGTGTTGTCGCCACACACACACACACACGCACACACACCAAACAAACAAGTATGTCAGTAAAAATAGAAAAAAGGCCCCCCGAAAGTTGTAAAAAGGGCCTCTTGGTGATATTTAATCGTATACATCAGGGAGGATTTCTCCTCTCCTCCCCCAGAGCGCCGCATGAAGGTGTTAGAGCTCGAGGCCGGATGAAAGTGAATCTCTCTTCTTCCTCGCCCTTCCTCCTCATCCTCTCCCTCTACCGGGGTCCAGTCTAGTGTGGAACGGGTGAGATTAAAAGCAGTCAGAGAGACAACCCCTTGCTCTTGACTGAATGGATGAGTGCGGCCCACTCTCCCCTCTCATTCCCTCACTCTGGGCGATAGCACTTTTTAATTAAGGTGGGTGAGGGTGGAGGGGGAGACACTAGGAATGATGGAGGGATTTATCAGCGCCTCTCCTCACACTCGCAGCTTATCCCAGAGCGTGACGCCATACTTTTCCCGATAAGGCGGCTAATAGAAATGAGAGCGCACGTGTGCACACACACACACACACACACACACACACAGAGCGCGAGCTAAGACATGCAGACATATGCACATTTTCCCAGATAATGAAGATAAAGGCACTCGCGGCTCAAACAAAGACATCTCCTGGGTTCGACTTGATCTGGAGTGACTGGAAAATGTGCGCGCACAAATCTCACTTAACATTCACTTCTTTGACAGAATCTACGGCGCAAACAATAGACGTGGACACACGCACACACACACACACGTAATATTTTTGCTGCATTTCAGTTTCATCCGGAATAATAATGGAAAAACACACGTTTGCAAATACACGCTCGCTCTTACATACAGTGTGTACAAACATAGTGGTGACATTGTTCACATGGAGCCTAATAGAAGTTTGGTCCCCGCATGGTAGAAACATATGTGGGGTTTGTGTGTGTGTGTGTGTGTGTAGACAGATTGGCTCCTCTAATAGAAGAGACAGTGTAATTCATGAAGCTTGCTGGCAGCTCCTGAGTGCTTCCTCTGTGTTACTCATTCAACACCACAAGTTCTGTTTAGCAGTGAAACACACACACACGCACACGCGTGCACACACGCACGCTCATGTCGTATACATATCCAACCATATCCAAGCAATTAGCGAAAAATAAACACGTCTGTCGTGAGAAAATGTTCTCATTCATTTAGAACAGATATATTGCTGCTGCATCCCCATCATTCTTTTTTTTCTGAGCAGAAGCAACAAACACACACACACATACACACACACTGCCAGTGCTAGTGTGTGTGAGAGCTGACTGACAGAGGTTTCCCAGTGGGGTCAGTGTCTACAGGGAGCTGCTGGATAGTAGGCATGTCTTAATGAGGCTCGTCAGGCTTTCTACACACACACACACACACACACACACACACACACACACACACACACACGCACACACCAACACACACAGTCCCTTCGCTTCATCTCTTCTCTCACTCGCTCACTGCATCCTTCTCTCTCTTCCTCACCCTCTGTATTTCTCCTTCCTCATCACCTTTTGTCACCTCCTTCCCTCCCTCCTTCCCTCCCTCCCTCGCTCGCTCTCCGCCTGTCACCCCCCCCCCCCCTCTCTCCCTCACTCTTCCCACCTAGGCCCTCGCACCCGCCCGTCGTACATCAACCCCACCCACCGCCTTCACCCTCGTGCCCGTCCTATCAATCTTCCCCCTTCTTTCTCCATCCATCTTTTATCCATCGCCTCACTGTCTCTCCTCTTCTTTCAACCCTCCTCTCCCTCTCTCCCTTTCATCCTCTCCTTTTCGCCTCTTCCATTTTCCTTCTCGCTGTAATCCCCCCTTCCTCTTCATCCTTCCCGGGGGCCATTGAATGGGCAGCTCAGGGGGAAAAAAGTGTTGAGGCTGCAGGATTCCCCCCCAAACGGCTTAATCTGCCGCGGCTCTGCGTGCCGATAGCCTCCTGCACAACAATGAGTGTGTGTGTGTATGAGTGTGTGTGTGTGTCTGTCATCCTTTGCCATCCCTGCTATCTTTTTGAAATGTTTCAGTTAGCTGTTTTTCCCCACCTCTGTCGGCCACTGTGATTGACAGGCCCTCTGCATGTATGTGGATGTGTGTGTGCGTGGGTGGCCGTTTGAACACGGAGCTGCGGCTGTGTGTGTGTGTGTGTGTGTGTGTGTGTGTGTGTGTGTGTGTGTGTGTGTGTGTGTGTGTGTGTGTGTGTGTGTGTGTGTGTGTGTGTGTGTGTGTGTGTGTGTGTGTGTGTGTGTGTGTGTGTGTGTGTGTGTGTGTGTATATATATATCAAAAAAGCGTGGGTTTGTGTTTAAGCACGCATCCCCCGCACGTGCCTTCGCACGTGCACACGTATAGCCGAACTTGCGTGTATCTGCGTGCACGCTCGTGGGCGGCTGGAGTCGTGCACTCGCATGAAATCACCGCTCAGCTGCGTGTGCCCGGTGTGTGAGAGCGTGGGCACCGCTGCTCTCCAGCAACAAAGTGAGGAAGCCATCGCAGCTCCATCAAATGTCAGAGAATCTTAAGTGTGCCTTTTAAGCACAATGGGCGGTGGAAATGTCAACACTTGAAGGGTCTATTACACTTCAAGCCTTTGGTGATGTTTTTTTCTTTTTTTTCCCCTGCTTCCTTTATTGATGCTTTCACAGAAATGTGAAAGAAACAGGCAGGAATATCAACCCATTTCTGTCAAGAATAGATACATCTCAGCTGGCAGAGTGGTTAAGCCCACCATTTGGCGGTGCATTGTTAATGTCAGTGTACCATCAGCTCCACGTTGTTGCCTCACATCCTCTGGATGTTGTTTCCCTTATTCAGCTACAATATTAAGAAAACATTTGTTGCGTTGAGTTCAATATCACAAAGTTCATTACATTTAGAGATCCCCTGGCGCATCAGCAACCACACACATATACAGCGGTAGAGCTAACCCCCCCCCCCCCTCCCCCCCCCCACACACACACACACACACACACACACCCACCCCCTGTGGTTGTCATGGAGAGCACGTTGCTCCTATGTCTCCGTAGAGAATAATAACGCCTGCAAATCTATTGCAATGCAAGAGTAATAAAAGAATCATTGTGCACAACGCTGCGTACGCGTGAGTGTGATGCCCCATTGTGTGTGTGTGTGTGTGTGTGCACATGCAAAATACATGTTTCTACGTGGATGTGCATGTGAGTTGATGTGTTTGCCGTGTTTATGGGAGATAACGCAAAGCGCGAGCAGAGAATAGGGCCTTTTGTTGCCGCGCGAGCTTCTCATTACAGAGTCGGGGTGCCCCCCCCCCCCCCCCTCCCAGAACCCCCGCTAGACAGGCCGTCTGCGTGTCACTTCCTGTCGAAGCCTGCCGAGCGACGCCATTGGCAGGCTATTGTTCCTGGGAGAGCGTGATAGGATCGGGGAATGTGTCCTAATGTTTGCAGATTGGCTTGCTGGAGCAACAATTACACTTGGTGAACGCTCCCGACGGGGCAACGAGAGAGATAAGAGCCTGGGTGTGGAAGAGGGGGACAAAAAGTGTGTGTGCGTGTGTGTGTGTGTGTGTGTGTGTGTGTGTGTGTGTCTGTGTGCGTGCGTGCGTGTGCGTGCGTGCGTGCGTGTCCAACAAATGCAGCATTGATGATCTGTTATTGTTTTTAATAGCTTACCCCATGTGGTCCCACTGGCATTGAAAAGTCACAATAGAGAAGTTTTTTTTCCAATTTCCTCCAAGCTGACGGCCTAAATTGCTTCCTTTGTTTCGCCGCTCATTTGTTGCTCATCACATCTTCACACAGAGAAACGAGATAAACGGAGGAGCGTCACCGCCGTTTACTGGGGGACTTTTTTGTTTGTTTGTTGGTGGCGTTGACGCCTGGCCTGCCCTGCCAGGAAAAATGACAGATGTAGAAAACGTGTGTTGTTTTTTTTTAGAATCGAATCGTACTTTAACAATCTCTAACTTGTGCCCCCGCTCTTCCGTCTCTCCCTCACAGTGCCGGAGTGCGGCGGCGTCTTCGATGCCACTGAGGCCGGTTACATCACCTCCCCCGGTTATCCACTGGAGTACCCGCCTCACCAGAACTGCCACTGGATCATCACGGCGCCGGAAGCGTCGCAGCGCATCGTCCTCAACTTCAACCCACACTTTGAGATAGAGAGGCTGGACTGCAAGTAAGACCACGACGGGGTGGAGGGGAGGGAGGGGGGGGGGGGGGGGGAGGATCGGCAAACATGGAGTCATGTCTGAACCCAATAAGCCTTCATGTGGTTTTATAATGAGGATTTGTTTTGACATTTCCATTAGTATGCTGCAAAGGCATTTGCATCTCAAATAAGCAATTTCCTGTTTCTTTTCTTCTTCTTCTTCTTCTTCTTCTTTTCTCTTTTTGACACTTTTTTTTTTTTTTATTATTCGCTGCTCGCGGTTTGGCTCGATCCCAAGCCGTTGAAACATTTTCCACATTTTGACCACAACAGGTCGGGGGGCAAAGGAAATGTTAATTGTTCGGCTTTCTGCAAAACGCAGACCATTAAGTGGACTGCGGGGTTTTTTTTCCTTTGTGAAATTGTTATTTATGGCGAGAATGGCGAGCGCACAAGCTCTTTATACATTCACACCATCGCACACACAACATTCTGGTTGCTGCCCGGTGCAACCGTAGACTTGTTGTTATTGTCCCTTCTGTGGAGCAACTACTGGCTTAAATACCTTGCTCAAGGGCACGTCAGCTGCACGTTACCTTCAGAGAGCAGAGCATGTTCCTCATCATCTTATTCCCAGTAAAGACCGCACGGAAAGAATGATTTTAATGTCTCGATAATTAGTGCGTGCGTTTCTTTCACTGGTTGAACCGATGAAGTCATGCGTTATTTTCCCCCAAACGATATTTTCCTTAAAGGATGATCTCATCACAAAAGTTTAGACACATTTTGAGAATTATTTTTTTAACTACCTATTCTATTTGATCAGGGTTGCCTGAGTTTGGGGGCAGATGACGTAGATGAAGTGTGTGTGTGTGTGTGTGTGTGTGTGTGTGTGGGGGGGGGGGGGGGGGGGGGGTGCAGAGAGAGAATAAACAGAGATGGGAGAATGAAGCCCAGCTGTTTGTGACTGCGTTGGTCAGTTTCCTTTCTCACAGAAATGAATAATCCAAATCATATGGCCTTCTATTGTCCTTGACCTCATAGGAAGGAGGACGAAGTCACGCTCTTTAATCCCCTTTTATACAACAACAGAGTCATGGAGAATGTTACGCAATTCACCCCCTTTGAGACTTCCTCATTGTCTTAAAGCGAGCGCAGACGTAGTATCCGTTTAGTCGCATGCAGTTACGGCCATTTATTCCTCCAGCCCTCCCTTCTCTCTGCAAATTGAAGAATTAATAATGCTACACGGGTGTTTTTTTCTTCTTCTTCTTTTGCATTGTTCTCTGACAAAGCAATTTGTCTGGCCAGGATAAAAAAAAAAAAAAGAAAAGGTAACTTTCATGAGGACATCAATGGCAGCTTGGGGACGAAAGGGCTTCGTAAGCGATTGTCTATTGCGTGCCGAACGTCGTTTTTGATGTCTCGTTCTTTGTGTCTCCGGGTTTCTGTCGCCTTTTGTGGAAAAAAAGGGGGGAAAAAATGTCACGTAATTATCTCTCTGGCAGTATTTTCCTCTGTAATACCGCTTTTTACACCGGCGTCGCGGTGTCAACACCGCAGCACGCCGGACTTGCCTTTCTTGCGGTGGCGGCTCGGCTGTTGATAAGCAGTGTGTCGAGCAGTTTCTCTCTCAGCCCGAGGCGCGCAGGGCAGTAGGAGGCCGAGGGAGGTGGAAAGAAAACTGAAATTGCCTCCTTCGCTTCTCCTTTTCCGCAGCAGGTTTTTTTATTGGGATGATTTTTTTTTTTTTTTTACACTCGCCTGGAGGGACTGAGGCCTTGGCCTGCCCTCTAACACACACTCCCACTCGATCTCCCTTCATCCTGTATGTGTGAGTGTGAGCATGTGTGTGTGTGTGAGAGTCAGCGAGCGTGGGTGGGGGAAAAGGCGTCTCCGAGTGAGTAACTGTAACCATGTAAGTGAGTATTAGTTTGTAAGACTCGCAGCTCCGTTTCTCACTTCCCTCTTCCCTATTCCCTATTCCCTCTCCATCCATGTGTCCGTCTATCCAGTCGGCCTCCTTGTGATAACCCCCTTTTAAAGGAGGATCACGGCAACATTTATTTATGCATAACCTCTGGCACTAATGTGTTTGTCCTTCTGTGTTCAAGGAGGATGCGTTTCCCTTCGGGGCTCACAAATAGCAGCGGAAATAAGTGGAAAAAGCCAAAGTACGGCTCGATATCCCCGCTCTCTCCGTTGTGTGCTATGCTTTTTTACCCGGAATGATCCGAGGCCCTGTAGCGCTTTTTACAAGCAGCTTTTCTTTTTTTTTTTGTTGCCTGTATGATTAGGCACGGCAGTGTGAGGGAGCAGAGAGTAGATTTGTGCATGTTTTCACGGTCCTCCGCGAGGTTAGGGGGTCCGAGGGGAGCCGGAGGGCTGCAGAGGTGGAGGGCTCGCCATCTTGGTCAGGGCTGAAAATCTGCGTGACAGCTGGGATTACAGAGACGGCAGCAGGGGAAACCAGAGCTGTGTGCTACCTGGAGGACGCAGAGCTACGTGGTCCGGACTGCTGATCGCAGAATCCCTGTAGGGACAACAATATATATATATATATATATATATATATATATATATATATATATATATATATATATATATATATATATATATACGATAACATGGTCATAAAGATGGTAAATGGACACATGTTTTCACTGGATAGGCTTCAAAACACACTCACGTACGCACTTAAGCCCGCAACCTGTCGGCATAAGAGTGCTCATGAGCCATCATACCACCCCCCTCCCCCCCCCTTGGGCACTTTGAGCCCTTATAAAATGGAGGAAAGTGCTCGGTCAGCACAGGCAAGGGGGTCTGAACTCTGGCTAATATCCCTGGCCAGCTGATTTCCCCTCAGTGGGTTCAAACAGTCAGTACGATGCAAAGGTAGCCAAACCGCGGCTCGACTGCAGCAATCAAATCCCGGCGTTATGCAGGCGCTCGGTGTCTGAGGTGGCACTTTAATTCAGGATTTCATTTCAGGGGGAGTCCGGCTGCGTGCCAAATAGCTCTTACCTCCAGGTAGCCAGCCGATTGATGTGAACTAAATGTAATAAAGGCTAGATGAAATATCAGGCCCATATCTCTAATGCAATCTGCCATCGCCGAGCCCCAGGATGCTACCTAGTGATACACCAGCTGAACGATTCTCCCTCCCTCTCTTTGGCTTCATCTTCCTCCCGTTCTTTGATCTATCGCTTTCCTCCCTTTTGTTCATCCGTTCTCCCTCTCCTCTCGCCTGAGGAGGAGGCATTTTTATTTTTACACACTTGTATTAAACCTGGAAACAGAATCCCATATATATATATATATATATATATATATATATATATATATATATATATACATACACGCACGCGCCATAACACTGTAGTCATTCCGGAGGATGCATTTCTTCCGCCTTTGTGGTTTTTATCTTCTCACATATTTATTTGGTTATTTGTTATTGACTGCAGCCCGAGGTGGGAAGATTTGATGATATAAGTTTATAACTTTACCCAGCTGTAAATCCCTTTGGACCGGGACATGCCTGTTCACAGTGAGGCGGAGCAACAGCTCTCCCGTGTGCATGATATCACCCTATTACTAATACCCAGAGGGGGCGCAGAGAGGTGTGGGATCAATGTCTGTATTCCGCTTGTAATGGGAAATCGATAAATGATCACCGATGGCCCGGGGCAGAGAGAGACGGGGATGACGACGACCAGGAGGGTGATGGTTGAGGATGAGAGGAGAGACGGATGAGTTTGCCAGAGGTCACGACTGAAGGGAGTTGTTCAGGTTCAGATCCGTCAATATCTGGCACGTGGCCGGCGTTTCGGACAAGATTATGGTCATCGGCGCCCAGCGGTCAAGACTGTTGCAGTTGTCAGCGCGGTGATGTGGAAACAATAAGTAAGAGGGATGATTAAATGTTTTTTTAGTTATTTTTTTTTTTTAAACGGGCATTTCGAAAACGCTTTCTTTAATCAACTTGATCAAAATGTCCGGTGTCTAAATTCGGTCCGGATGAACGGCAGCAATCTCAAAAACATGTTTATAGAGGATTTTTTTTTAAAAATGCATCCAGCAGGAGCAGCGGGGGTCACGGCTTCAGCTCAGACAGCAGTTATAGTCTGATGTTTCAGATCGATGCTGCTCTAGAAGGTCCGGGGCCGAGCCCAGACTGCCTGTGGTCAGCGGTTTGGCCTCATCCTTGTGTAAGTATGGCTCTGTGATGGACAGGGGGGGGGGGGGGGGGGGGGGGGGGGGGGGGGTGAGGCATGAGGAGATGTGGAAGAGAGGAGTGCCATTTGTTTTGGGGGCTAGATTGAAGATGGCAGGCCCTGTAGATCTGCAGGGATTTCGCTCGCAGCATCTAGTTAATATTTCAGAGGCACTTATGGTTTATTAGAGTCCCGATTGTGTGTGTGTGTGTGTGTGTGTGTGTGCGTGTGTGTGTGTATGTGTGTAAAAGCTTGTGTGTCTACTGTACACCCTCCGCCTTACTTTCTGCATTCTGTATCCATCACCGAGAGGGAGACGAAAGAAGCGACAGACGTTTCTTCATTGTTTACCGGATCGGGATCTTGTGCTCCAAGAGTGGAAAACACTCACTGGGAGGGTTAAAAAAAAAAACACACACACACAGCACAGAGGAAAAGGCCTCAAGTGTGTGAGCACAGCCAAGTTTGGTTTGCTGGTGTTCCCGAGCAGCTGTTGCTCTTTTATGGGCACAAACAAAAATATATCCCGGCGACCATGACGCACACAGCAAATTACGAGTAAATCTTTTGTGTAGTTTGATGAAGCAAAATGAAACACAAAGCTAGTTTTCTTTTGCAGACGGAACTCTTTTTTTTTTTGGTGCAGATTTCCCAAGAGCAAGAGTTATAAACTAGTGCTCGCAGCAGAAAGAGTGACTGCTGGTCTAGTCGGGAGGCGTGTAAACATACATACATACAGTGTATACATACTGCAGGTGTGTTCTCTGTGCTGAGGGGACGTCCCTAGTCCCCGACAAACAGCAAAGGTGCGAAAGGCAATTAGTTGTTTTGTCAGAAGGGGCGGAGTGATATATGAGAGCAGAGGGAGAGAAGACATGTCTGGACTGGTGCAGAATTACTGGCCCTTAAGGGTTTTTAGTTTCCTCAACCCCTCTCCCTCTGCACCAGCTATTCCCTATAGGCAAAATGAGGAAGGTGTGTGGGGGGGGCCCGGCCGGCCGGCCATGCAGATCCAGACAGACCGCCAGACAGACAGAAAGCAGGGAATGGATGGTGTCAGACGTAGTAGGCGGGGTGTGGATCAAAACAGCAATAATGGTATCTGGGCTGCGTGTGTGTGTGTGTGTGTGTGTGTGTGTGTGTGTGTGTGTGTGTGTGTGTGTGTGTGTGTGTGTGTGTGTGTGTGTGTGTGTGTGTGTGTGTGTGTGTGTGTGTGTGTGTGTGTGTGTGTGTGTGTGTGTGTGTGTGTGTGTGTGTGTGTGTGTGTGTGTGTGTGTGTGTGTGTGTGTGTGTGCGCGCGACGCTATTGTGCACGTCTTCCCGGGGGTCTGCGTGTGCACGAATAATTTATGTGTGTGTGTCGTGGAATGCGGCGAAGTGTGTGTGTGTGTGTGTGTGTTTTCGAGAGAGGCAGACAGCGGGCTCTCACACGTCAGGCCCTCATGCATGTATTCATCAGAGCCCGGGGAGAGGCTGAGCGAGCGGGTCAATAATCACATCTGAGGAACACTCACTCACTGACGCTAATCCACGACAGGAGAGAGAGCGAGGCAGAGAGAGGGAGACGGAGAGGGATAGAGACCCACTCCGAAATCAATTAAAACCTAATTAGGCTCTCAGCTCTTTTATCCTCGGCGTTGGCGATACGACGGCGAGTGTGCGCGCCCGCGTCCGCCCGTGTCTGGGCCTATCTGCATGTGTGCGCCTGGTCGGCACATGTTTTGAGTGCATGTGTCGGTTACAGCCCTAAGCAGGCGTATACTTAGGGAGAGACGGTGGCTCTCACAGGCTCACCGTGGGAGCTCGCAGGCTAAAGCCTTCACGATCGCCTCCGTAACGCAGGATTACAACCGAGACACGTATAAGAGAATTGGACTTCTGTGCTCACTAGCAAAAGTGCTCCCCGGGCCCTGCTTTCAGCCCCCACCCACCCACCACGACCACCACCACCACCACAACCATCATATACTCGAACTGCCGGTGGCACACGGGAACTTGTCTCCAATGGTCGGCACAAATACACGGCTCGCTTTAGAGAAAGGAATGACATCTGTCTTTTGAATAATTCACACGTGTTCTTCCACGCCGGTGCACAGATATAATGTGAATTTGGCGAAGGAGCACTCCAACGATTTAGTGTTGTGCACTTCCGTACAGTTCAGGGCCTCCAGAGGCAGACGGATCCGGACTTTTAGTCAAAAACGATGCAATTCCCGTAATCCAACTCGATACCAGCGTTCATTGAACCCTCCATCTCTGATAAATAACACCCTCGTCATTCTTTACTTTTGCACTTTGCAGAAAAAGACGGCCAGTTTACTGGTGGTGGCAATGTTGTGGTGACATTACAGGCTCATTGCAGCCTTTTCTCACTTTGATCCTCACCTGTACATGTTGCCACTTCGACCCAGATTATTTGTGGCTGGGATTATCCCTCCATCAGCAGTCTTAACTTGAATGCTCTGTATGGGAATCAGAACACTGCAGGAATGAGATAGCCCACCCCCAAAAAAAGAGGCTTAGTGACTCTACTTAATCCACGTTTTATTCCGAGACGCCGCACAAAAGCAGTCTTAGTGCTCAGATGCCATAAATGAACACAGCCTATAGTGCTGATTGGTAGCTCTCAGATTCACCGACTACTTTTCAGTTTGAGGAAGTCGAGATTCCCCCCCCCCCCCCCCCCATTTCGATGCTGCGTGGATAAATACCCAGAAGACGTCTGCGAAGCTTCTCCCACATCAAAGGAGCCATCGCGGTAATTAGTGAGACGACAGCGGCCCTGTTGTCTTTTTTTGACGGCTTCTTCACGTGATCTAATTGGGAGTGTGTTTGCATTGGAGTACGATGGGAGGGCGTCCTCCGTGTAGCAGCAGGGCTCCTGTGGCGGTGCAGTTAGTCACGCAGGGAATCACTATACGAGGGGAGGGGGTGAAGAGACACTTAGTAGCACCAGAGAGAGCGAGAGAACCCGGAATGACGATAATGAAGATCAAAATTATGAGGAAATTCGTCACCGCTGTGCAACTTGAAATACAATAACATGCTGATTTAGTCAAACAATGCAGGGTTCACACACATACACTCAAAGGGTTACCTTTTAAAAAATGATGGCTTGTTTAGGAATAACATTCCTCAAGTAAAATACTGTGTAACTCGCTTAAAACAGTACTTAAGCGCTGAGATGATAACAAAGAGAAATGATGGAGTTTTCCACAACTTCCAATACTGTCCTTTCCTAATCACGTCAATAAAGCTTTCATGATTCGAGGTAGTGCACGATGTTTTATAGCACGCACCCGTCTGAGGAATGAATAATCGTGTCGATGTAAATGGAGGAATAGAAACTTTCTCAGGAAGCAGCGCCTGGAGAACACGCATGGTGGTGACATCGAGAGTGAACACCATTTAAACGTATACCGATCGTGATGCAAAGGTACTTCAGAATAAAATTATCATTCATTTGGCATTGCTAATATATGCCTATATTAGACCTGGCAGCAGTGGCGTGTTATTTATATTCTGTCTGGGACTGTGCCGCGCTGCCTGTTTGTAATAATGTGAGAGGAACGACACACGCAGCGCTACGAGCTAATTCTGGATCAGCCAGGTGGACACTCTCTCTCTCTGGCTCTTTTTCTGTTTTCCTCAAACACACACACACACACACACACACACACACACACACACACACACACACACACACACACACACCTGACAGTTAAGAATTTGCTTTTCTCGTTTAGGGTCAGTTGGCTAGTCAAAGGTTATATTGAGCTGAGGGCTCAAGCATGTGGAAGCAAAAAAGCCTCTAGACATTTATTTATCCTAATTTCTCTCTCCGAACCCGTGCTCACCTTTCCTCTCTCCAAGTCCTCTGCGCTTTATTTTTTCATACGCTCCTCTGTCTATTTTTACGCCTCCTCATTAATGAATCCACCCAGCTGTCCGATTGCCCCTCGGATTGCGTGTTCCGTTTGCGAACGCAGCCCTCCTGCCATCTTGTTTTCTGTGATTTGGGGGGAATCGCTGGTCCCCCCGAGCTGACGTTAAAGGGCTCTGAGTTGGCTGTCCCGAGCAACAATGGCCTGTGAGAGCTACGTTTATTGAATGCAGCTGAGGGGAAGGAGCACGAGAACACTGGAGACGCTTTGACTGAGAGCCAAGTCTGTGGCAGATATATTTACTTGTGTATTAATGTTGTGCTCCGAAATGCTTTTCTTGGACACTGTGTATTCTGTCCCGAGGCTGAACTCTGATGGCAACACCTGTCTGTTTTTTATTAGCTTAGCTGGTTGCATAACCCCATAACTATCCATCTATGTTTATCTCCCCGTGCATGCTCTCCTTTTATCCCTTGTACCTCTCTTAATTCCTTCCTGCTGCGTTAAGCTCAGTGCAAACCCAAGATTGTTTTTCTTTTCCAGCCACAGGAAATCACCTCTCCCTTTGTTGTTCCACCAGGTATGACTTCATCGAGATCCGCGACGGCACTTCGGAGAACGCCGATGTTCTGGGTCGTCACTGCAGCAACATCGCCCCGGCGCCAATCATCTCATCGGGATCCTCCCTCCAGATCCGGTTCGTCTCGGACTACGCTCACCAAGGGGCGGGCTTCTCGCTGCGCTACGAGATCTTCAAAACGGGTGAGGCACCTGGAACGTGATTGGTGGTTGAGAAGAAGACACGTGTGTGTGTGTGTGTGTGTGTGTGTGTGTGTGTGTGTGTGTGTGTGTGTGTGTGTGTGTGTGTGGTTGGCAAAGTTTGGCTTTGTAATTTCATGGTTATCAGGCCCGTAATATGATTAATGTTTAATAGTATTTAGTTTAAATGACATTCATCTAAAACAAAAGTGAACAAAAGAGTGCTCTGTTCAGTCCAGAAACCATCATGACATATTTCAATAAATATTAAGAGAGCTTGAAATGTGTATTTTATCCAGAGAACAGATTGTTCAGAGCGTTTCTTTGATTTATTCTAATCGTGTTTCAATTTTACATTAGTCTGATGTGCATTTTGGAATTCAAAGGGATGGTAGCTCATTCATGTTTTGAGTCATGTTGCTTATTTTTAGGATGAAATCAGCTGCTCTGTGTTACCAGTGGGCCCACTGCTTACCACATGTTGTTTAACTCGGCGTCGAGAAGTACTTAAAGGCCTTTTGTGGGAAACACGAGGCTCCGCTGTGCATTAATACTTGAGTTAATGATTTTGTCCCATTTTAATGGCCCGAAACCTGTGATCATTCACCCCAACACTCTTGCAATAATTTACATCAGCAGAGGCGGCCCTGCATATAAACAAAAGTTAAAGAGAGAGGAGGGTGGAAAAAGTACTTTCAAGCCGCCCGAATGCATGCGAGGAATGCTTGCCTAATTGGAGTAGGATCCGCTTCTTCTGGGGTGGGGGGGGCGGGAGGGAGGGAGCTCCAAGGCAACTTGAAGTTGGACTGTTGGACCTGAGGTCAAAGGTTTATGGGAAGAGGCGGTGGCGAGAGGAGATTGATGGGGATGAGTGTGTGCCGAAATGGAATTTTCTCGAGGTCGTGGAAGTGCACGAGGTGAAGTGCACATTGCAGGTGAGATTGTAGCGGCAAGTGTGTGTTGGTGTTGGTGAGTGTGTGTGTGTGTGTGTGTGGGGAAAGGTGAAATGGTCAGTTGGCCTTGAGGCAGCTAAAAGATTTATGCTCAAGTGAGTTACCAGCTGATTGCTGAGCCGCCATTTAATGAGATTCAGGTATTTAGGACTCAAAATGAATCTCGATTGACAAACAAGGGTTTCAATCGAAAGCCTTTGAAGACAAGTGAGAGCCAGGATTCATGGAGCACAAAAAAAAAACAGCATTCATCCGACAGCGAGAGCTCTGAGTTGTCACCTCCTACCTTTGAGAAATATCTCTGGTTTTGTGTCAAATGATTGTGACCCAGATTTGACTGCTGAGCTCCGTTACCAAGGCCACCAGCTCGAACCCCGACGATGCAATAATGTAGATTGTATCTGCAACACACAAACACACACACAGACACACACCACACACACACGTTAACAGGAATAGAGTGAAGGCTGGCGGATGGGGGATGCGGTTGCCATGGCTTTAACAAGATCCTGGTATAAATTCAGGGGGCATAAGAGAGTGTGTCACTGTGTGAGCACATGTAGGTGTCTGCTCGCTGCGTGTGTGTGTGGGTGGTTCCACTCTGCCTGTTGTGTGAGATTCTGTCCGTCTGTATGTATGTGGAGGCGGAATTATAGACGCACGTGTGTGTGTGTGAGGGGGAAAGGGGGGGGATATTGGGGTGAAGGGAGATATAGACTGGCAAAGCAGGAGTGAGTCATAGAGTGAAAATGTATTCAGGATGCGCGATTGAGGCCATGCGTTAATTACGGCGTTCCCAGCATCCCGCACGCTCTCCCTCATCAGAGCGGTTTGTTTTGCCGTGGCGGGCCTGGGCCACGGGTCTCCTCTGAACACGGCTTACAGCTTCAGACGGGCAGACGGAGCGCTGTTTACTCCACCGGAGTGGAAGTAATTGCACCGCCGTGACTTTTACCCGCGTTAATGGATTTTAGTTGCATTTCTGTGTACCTGTAATTACCGAGCAGCTCCGGAGGAAGACTTTGACTGAATTATGAGTGGATATGCAACTGTACTCAGCTGGCGGTCGAAGCTGTAGGAAGTGTGATGTTAATCCTAGATCGCACATGTTTTTTTGGTACAGTGTGCAGTGGGCGATGTGTTTGTGTGTTTTTAAAGGGTGCGACCGAGATAGAAATCTAGGTACGTAGCTGGGGGACGTGTTCAGCTTCCTTCCTATATTAAACAGACAGTACAGCTTACAGTCCAGGCTGACCCCACCGCACGCTGTCTAGAAGGCAGACAGTGTGTGTCTGGTTTTGTCTGTGTGTGTGTGTGTGTGTGTGTGTGTGTGTGTGTGTGTGTGTGTGAGAGCTAGAGAGACTAAGAGAGCGGCATATCTTGGCCTGTTTTTCGTACTCTGAACTAATGATACTGCGGCTTGTTTTTGTTTTGTTCATTCAACCTTATTACATAAGCGGTGACTGTAACAACTCTAGGGGGTTTTGAATTGGACAAGCAATCCGTTTGTGTCAACATGTGTGTATGTGTGTCAGTGTGTGTGTGTGTGTACTGGGGTACAGTGCAGAGCAATCTAATTATTTCCAGCTAGGAGGAGCAGGAGTCAACCTTTGACACAACATCCATCCTGAGTCCCCTCCACCCTTCAGTGCACCTCCTGAGGGGGGTCGGGGTGAGCGTCTGCCCCAAAACAACATCCACCAACCTAACCATCCAAACACACACACACAGTACACGTATGCCTTAATCCTGCCATAGATACAGTGAACGTGCACGCCTCCCCTCATCCCTATTATTGTTGTGGCCTACTTTGCTCCTACTCATGCGTGCTTAACCCTTTATTCACCCCAACCCCCCACGCCCCCATCCATCCCTCATACACTTTCACTTACACACAGTCATGTGCTGCTGACGCTGTTACCACGGCTACAGGGGGAAGACTTGCCAGGAAAAGCCCCCTTTTCCCCCCCAGTTCCCCAAAGCCCACCACTAGCGCAGCGGGGGCAGATAAACGTCGCAGCCAATCCCGAGTTAAGGCGGGGGCCGAGAGCACCCCAGGGTGTTTGGGTCTCCTCTCGGTGACCGCTGTCGTGGCATCTGCGGGGTCACGGCGGGGAGCGCAGCCTAAGGCGAGCCCCCCCCCCCCACCCCCACCAAGTGCCAGCCACAACATTGGCCCATGTGTGTTTTTCTGATGCTGTGGCGTTGATTGGAAGCCAACCCTTGTGTCGGTGACGGCTGTTACTATGTGGCTGAATGCCAAACGCCCCGATTCAGTCCCAACGCTGAAATTACAACTCAAGTGATTAACGGGCACAGGTAAATTAGATTCATGAGTGAGTCAAAAGGATGAGCGCGAAGGGTGTTTAAAACGGATCTTTAGGTCGTTTGCATTCCATTACACAACAACAGAGGCATCGTGTGTAAAGCTGCATTAGACTGATGTCTCTCTGGGTCCATAAAAGTGTTATGGACTCTTCAACAAGTCTTCTTCTTGTTCTCGGTGTTGGTGTTGTTGTTGTTATTGTGGGTTTTCCACCCCAACCCCACTGTGTAGCATGCACCACGCTACAACACATTCACGCTCGCATACACACACCACCCCCACCCTCCCCACCCTCCCCACCCTCCCCACACGCCCTCAGGAGACAATGTCTTCAATGAAAGCTGGAAGTGCGCTCCAGCAGGGTTACACGAGACAGAGATCTGCGTGTGTCTGAGGAGCAGATGCATGTCAGACGGAGACGGGCAGGTAGAGAGTGGAGGGCGAGGTTTTGATGTGCAGCGCGGGCGCCGTGCTCATGCAGAGGTGAGCCGCTGCGTGCCGAAGAACGGGCGGGCGGGGGGGAGAGCGAGACGGCGACAATGCGAGAGTTGAAAGAGTGTCGCTGCTGAGGAGACAGGGAACGGAGGAAAGGATGAGAGGAGGAGGAGAATGAGGAGGAGGATGAGGAGGGAGGAAGGAAGGAAGGAAGGGGGTTGCCCTGACACAACATGTGGAGCTGCTACATCAAGCAAGAGTAGAGTGGTTTTCTACCCAGCAACTCGCCTGCTCAACCCCCCGCGTCACACTCGCACGCTCACACCATGACCTCCCCCCCTCTTTGCCAGCAGACGGCTCTCGCCAAATGGCAGCTCATGGTGCGATGCAAGCACCAACCAGGGCCCTGCTTAAGGCAGGCGTATGTGTGTGCGTGTGTGTGTGTGTGTCTGACATGGGCCGAGGGGTTGACGGAGGCAGTGACGGGCACTTGTTTTTGCCGTGTTCACATACTGTGAACTAATGAACGAAGAGAGAAGGTACTCATGCATACGCAAAAAGCCACGGCGCACACGCAAATATATGAACGCACGCAGCGATGGCACGTGGCTCGCCGAGTGTGTGAAGCGACTCCTTTGTTTGTTTGTGTGCGTGTGTGTGCGTTTGTGTGTGTGTGTGCGTGTAAAACTCATGAGAGCGGTGTGTGTGTTTGCAGGCGACGGAGTCAAGCTGTGCTCAGATTTAAGGTTTTTTTTTTTTTTTGGAAGACTCCAGACCGCTGTACCGTGACCCAGTAAGAAACAAGGCCAGTGTGTTACTGGGTCTCATGCTCACTGTGAAGCCACTAAACACTTTGGACACGCACGCGCACACACACACAAACGTGCACAGATGGAGACTCTCATACAGGGACAAACATGCCAGCAGCAAAAGATGAAAGACATGCAAGGAGCTTAATAACAGGCAGGCATTAAATAAAGACACACACATTCACTAATGCATTTACTGTTTCATTATAAGCACATTATATACACTTCTGCTTTAATAGATTCATAAGATAGGTGTCTACTCCAACTGTAACTGTAGACACACACACAAACACATACACACGTAAAAAAAACAGTCAGTGGTGAAGAGAATTACCGTCATATTTCAACATGCATAGTTCTGTGTGTGTGTGTGTCTGTGTGTGTGTGTGTGTGTGTGTGTGTGTGTGTGTGTGTGTGTGTGTGTGTGTAGGCAGCCAGGCTCAGATCATGAAGGCAGATGATCCCCGGATGGGGTTTTGATGTTGCGTTGTGTGTGTGTGTGTGTGTGTGGGAGTCGACACACAAGCAGGTTGAGTGCTGCTTTTAACATGTGTGGGAAGATCTTTTTGTGCGTTTTGTGTCAACAACTTCCGCCCGACGCACGCTCATGCATGCAAAACGGATCGATCGGCAGACAGGTACACGCACGGGCGTCGTAAAACGCAACCCGACGCCACGCCGGAGTCAAGGAAGATGCGTGAAACGATTGGCATTTAAAATAGAACGTGGAGGGGAAAAACAACAGACAAGAGAAGAAAGCGAGGGAGATATTGTACAGACGGTCTCCCGAGTTGTTTCCCCCTCTCTCAGGGCTGCTTGGGGTCGGCTGTCTACCATTAAGTGTAGACAGGGAGAGCCAGTCGACCCCTCGGCTTTTATAAGGCTGCCTGATAATAAGGCCTGGTGCCTTGGAGGAATGCAGGAGGAAGGAATGCGCCGTTGACGTGTCTGCACTCCTTAAACGCTGCTTTTATGAATATGTATCTGCTTATCAAACGCAGCCTGGCACTTCTCTGAGACAACGGGCGGATGCAACCCCACTTTCCGTGGTTTTGAAATCCACCAGGAGCTTCTCCCCCGAGTCTCTTCAACCTGGCCTCCCCCTATCGGCTTTTTTTCTAACGCACTCGACGATGGGAAAGTTCAAGAGCCGACTCTTTTCCTTCTGCTGGTTACACATGCTTCCCAGTTGCGAGCGTCTTGGCAAAAGTAATTAATTTTGGCCTTCTATCTGTTGTAGTTTTAACTGGAGAGAGGTGTGGAAAGCCCCTGAAAGTGCGCGCTCATTATAAGCCAGGAGAGGAGCAGCGATTTCCAGTGGCATCAGTTGGTTCAGGAGGGAAGCAACCGCAGGCATTTCTGACATGCAGCTCAACGAAGACCTCGTGAGAATCCTGCAGTCTCTATAGCAACATTATCACACAACGACATTTGGCCCTTATGCCAAGCATGGAAAATAGATGGAGACACAGAAAACTGACCAACGTGTTTACGGCCCACGTATAAATGACGGAGACGTTCGAGATAGCTGCCCAAGTAGTGTGAGTACTACCCCCCCCCCCCCCCCCCCCCCCCCCCCCCCCCCATTGGTGTGCCGGTCCATAAACACTTGGCCGTGACTCAGGCTCCCCAGTGGGCCGCGGAGCAGTGGCTGATGGGTAGATGGGTAGATGATCTGAGCCACACAGCTGCCGCAGCTCAAGGTGAGCGACCCAGGGCGCATAAATCTGCATGCATAATGAGGAGCCGCCACAAAGGGCCCACTTAGAGTCATCACACAACGGTTGGGTGCGTGTGTGTGCGTGTGTGTGTTTATGTGTCTGTGTGTGCGAGCAAAAAAAAGAAAAGATTGTGAGGTGAAGAGAGAGTGTGAGAGATTATTTGTTGAATTTATAGAATAGCGCGGGGGTCCATCTACTCTCCTCTTTAGCCTATCATATATATATATATATATATATATATATATATATATATATAATATATATCCTATATATTAGTGTATCATTGAGTCATAGTGTGTAACGTATGAGGAAGGGGTCTTTTGAGGTCGCAATAAAGCTGTCAAACAATATTACCACTTTTCTGAAAGTGGAATAGATTTCTGTTCACGTCTTTATTGTTTTTGAACCCAGAAGCAAGTCGCGTCAAGCACGGTGGCTGATTGGTGGCACGCGACGGAGAAAAAGAGCTGCTCGCGCACCGCAGCGTTAGACACGCCCACTTGAACATTTACTCACTTAGTATTTTCTCCTCCGTCGGTGATCTTAAACGGTGTGTGTTTGTGCGTCCCATCCACCGCGGCTACTGTATGTTCCAGCATGCTGTCAGTGATGAACGACTCTCCGAAACACCCTTTGCAAGTCAGATGGGATACGCGAGTGTGATCGATTGCTCACTCCCGTTTCTCCTCTTAATGTGACCGATTGCTTATCCCCTTCTAAATTTCCTTTTCGTCCGCACAGGGTCGGAATTCTGCTTCCGCAACTTCACCAGCTCCTCCGGCATGATCGAGTCGCCGGGCTTCCCGGATAAGTACCCCCATAATCTGGAGTGCTCCTACATGATCATCGCCCCGCCCCACATGGACGTCACCCTCACGTTCCTGACCTTTGACCTCGAGAACGACCCCTTGCTGGTGGGGGAGGGCGACTGCAAGTACGACTGGCTGGACGTGTGGGACGGCCTGCCGCAAGGTGAGGGCGCACGCGCATGCACACAGACTCATGGTCCTGGGGATAACACACACACACACACACACACACACACATATATTACACTCATTCAGAACCCACACAGACTTTCCCACACAGAAATGTGCAAACCAGTCTTTATTTCCTTCGCAGCCTTGCCTTACATTCCTCCACATTACATAGAGGAAACATTATTTCACACGGGGAGCTGAATATGCCTCGGCACCCCTAAGGAGCAGCCCTTTCCCATGCACTTTTTCCCTCTCCATAATAACACCCTTCATCGCCCCCTTGCTGTCCTCCCTGTCCTCCCTCCTTATCACCTAGCGCTTCCTTCCTCCCCCGGGCGAGTGAGAGTGATGGCCACGATGAATATCAGCTTGTGTCCAATAGGAGGTGGCGAGCGTTGCGAAAGTGGCCTATCGGCCGAGATCAGGAAGTGGCGAGGAAAAAAACATTTGAAGGGCTTTGATAGTGACCGCCACAGGGTAATGTTAGTTTCTGTGGGGCTGATGTAAATCTCATTAGTAGTGGTGAGTGGTTCACTTCCCACCTCTCCCTTGCTGACGTTCTCTTCCCCCTTTTTGTGAAACATTAAGCCGAGAACTGAGGATTTGTTCTAATTATTCTATTTCCAGTTGCTAAAAAGGGATCCAAGTGGATTTAAATTTCCAATTATAACCTTGAATTTGGGAGCTTTGATAGCTGAAAACAATGTATGGCATTCAAAGTTGAGAATTAGGAGGAAATTAAAGTGTAACCCAGTTCCAGTGAGGCGAGTCCTCGAGCATGAAAGAGGGGAGACTAGACGGAAAGGGTAAAGAATTATGTGTCTGGTGAGGGAGCTACTCTTGAGACTATTGTAATCCTCGCTAGTGTGTGTGTGTGTGTGTGTTTGTGTCCATGTGTGTGTGTGTGTGTGTGTGTATGCAGCTGATCCCAGTGCAGCTTGCTTTAAGGCAGGGATTCCAATCCCCCTGCTGGGCCCTGGCTGAGACACACATGGCAGATGGAAGGATGGACAGGAAAGAGAAGGGAGAGGGAGGAATGATGGGAGGGAGCAATGTGGGGGATGCGTGCTGCGACCTATTAGACAACACTTACTAAAGCAGCGTGGACACTGGTCACCTGTCCTTCCAGTTCCCTTTTCTCATTCAAAGTGGGAAAAGACACACAAAGCAAAACCACTACTACTCAGCTTTTTCAAAATAAAAGCATAATCTGTTCCTGTCTTGGTGTTTTAAGAACTTTTAATGCAATATAAAGAATCTAGACCAAGAAAACCTACAACACAAAACACGTTTAGATCCATTTGATTCATGTGTGTGTGTGTGCGTCCGCAGTGTCTCCTCTGATTGGCCGGTACTGCGGGACAAAGATCCCTCCAGAGATCCAGTCGTCCTCCGGCCTGCTGTCCCTCTCCTTCCACACCGACATGGCCGTGGCCAAAGACGGCTTCTCCGCCCGCTACAACATGACCCACAAAGAAGTCAGCGACTGTGAGTGCCAGATAACTTTTAGCGAGTGTGTGTGAGTGTTTGTGCGTGTGCAAGCTCTCCGTGTCGGTCTGCTTCCCTGTCTTCATCACCGCCTCTATTTTCACCCTTTCAACAGTCTCTTCTCCGTCATCTCTGGTGACACTCGTCGTTCTTTCTTCATCTTTCACTCCTCTTACCCTCTCGATCTTTTCAGCTTTGCCTACTTTTATGCTATTTAAATCTCGGCGCTCTCTCTCACCCCTCTCAAGTCTATTTCGCTCTCTCCTTCGAGAGCACCGTTTTCTCAGAAGCAGGCTATTTTCTTTCAGAATATAAATTCCCTTCACCTCAATTTACCTCTGCTCACCTGTTGGGCTGCTTTCCGTCTCCCTTTGCCCTTTCTCTGACTGGATGTACCTTTTCCTCTCTGTCTTCAAGCTCTATAATATGCTGCTTAGATCTTCCCTGTCAGTCTCTTTTAAAAAAAAGTTCTAGCGCCTGTCATCCATTCTATGCGACTTTCTTTTAAAAAGCTCCTTTTTTCATCTCCGCTGTAAAGCCGCGACAACAAATATACAGTTGACGCTCCGCTTTCTCCATCTGCCCCTCCCTTCATCCCGCCAGCGTTCCACTGCAGCATGGCGCTCGGCATGGAGTCGGGGAAGATCAGCGACGATCAGATCGCCGCCTCGACGAACTTCTACGACAACCGCTGGTTGCCGCGGCAGGCGCGCCTCAACAACGACGACAACGCCTGGACGCCGTCGGAGGACAGCAACAAGGAGTATATACAGGTCAGGTTTGACCGCGCAGAGATCATCCGCATTACTTTCACTTCCTACGAATACGCACCGGGCAACAGCGTCTCATCATAATGCAGGACCGCTGAGAGGAACTAGAGGAACTGTGAACTGATGATAAGGAAGTGCTTCTGCGCTCTCGATCTTTTCCTGTCTCGAACACACACTGGCCCCAACGTGCATGTATGCTTACGTAGACACACACACACACACAGGAGCGGCGAGAATGCACCGTGATTGATGAAGGTGCTCTCTAGGAATACATCCGAACACTGCGCCATTGATCTTTGCCTGCAGCCTTGCACACGACAATGCGAAGATACGCATACATACACACACACACTCACACACACACACACACACCACCTAAGCTCCCTCAGCAGTAGGCCACAGTCGGTGTCCGTCCCCTGCTGTCTGTGTGACAGATAGACACAGCAGCTGTTCGGTCTCTGTTATCTACATCAGGCCTGAGCCCCAGCCGCTCTATTACTGCATCTCTAGTCCATTTTTTAAATGATGTCTCGTCTGCTTCCCCCTTTTTCCAGGTTGACCTCCACTTCCTGAAGGTTTTGACGGGAATCGCCACACAGGGGGCCGTTTCCAAGGAGACGCAGAAGTCCTACTACGTCACGACCTTCAAACTGGAGGTCAGCACCAACGGGGAGGACTGGATGGTCTACCGGCACGGCAAGAACCACAAGGTAGGAACCGGCGCTAGTGATAGTCAGGACACGGACTTGTAGTTTCAAGGCCCTGTTTCTCTAACCTTTACACGGCCATCGCGTTACGTCCTCCAACAACAGAGGCGGTAGTGTTCGTCCTACATTCCTACAGGAGTCAAACTAGGACCAGTCATGATGCAGAGACGGGGGTGGGAGGGAGGTAGAGATTGAGATAGAGAGAGGAGGAAAAGCTGACAAACCAGAACAATGGAGTCCTCTATGTGCCCTTATCTGGGTTTGCTATTCATCATCTCTCTCACACTAACGTGCACATAAACACACACGGGGGGGGGGGGGGGGAGTCGCACCAGGTGTGGACTGAGCAACTTTGGGTGGCTGGATTCACATACGCAAGCTTGCGTATGAACGTATATACGGTGCAGGTTGTTGTTGTTGTTGTTGTTGTGGTCCTACGGTAAACCCGTCTCCATTGGAACTCCGTCCCACATATCTGGGCGAAGGTCACTGTGGATTGCAAGCAGCAAGATAGAGAGTGGCAGGTGTGTGTGTGTGTGTGTGTGTGTGTGTGTGTGTGTGTGTGTGTGTGTGTGTGTGTGTGTGTGTGTGTGTGTGTGTGTGTGTGTGTGTGTGTGTGTGTGTGTGTGTGTGTGTGTGTGTGTGTGTGTGTGTGTGTGTGTGTGTGTGTGTGTGGGTGGGTGGGTGGGGGGGGGTTAATCCACACTCACTTAGCCACACAGACCGGGGGGCCCCCTTCTGTGTGTGCCAGTGATTGGTTTGGGTGGGTCCGGTGGGGGGTGATGTGTAGATTATTGCACGGAACGTGGATTTGACTTTATAAGTCAACATCTGTGCGATGTATTAGAAACCCCCTTCTCCTTCCTTTCCACGTACACACACACACACACACACACACACTCACACTCACACACACAATCAACAGACCCTCCTTTAAATAACCTCTGGCTGATCTCTCGGTCTGGAGATCTGTGCATGTATGCGCATATGTATATGACGTGTTCCCGTCTGTCCGTCTGCGGCGCGTAATCTGATCTCAAGTGTCTGGGCGAGGAATAAAAACCGCTCGGACACTTTCAGACTGAGATGCTGCTGCCTGTTCTCAGCTTTCAGAATGCACAACGTCCAGCGGGAGAGCGAAAGACCAACAGAAGGGAACGGACAACGTCGATGTGATTAAATTCATACCATCTGTTTTTTTGCAATGATCATAAAAAGATGACGCGGTGCGTTCGCTCCGACGGCGCGACGGTGGCGATTGCATTATGCGTCAAGAGGATTTATTGTGCGTCGACATTCTCTGATGTATCACGCGCAGATCTCAGATGACAACTTTCTTTACGCATTTTTTGCAGACAGTGACGGATGGATTGGATTCCGGGTCGTCGACACTTTTGATTTATCGCGCAACAGTTTTTAGTCGAGATTGAGCCCGACTTTATGATTTAAATAGTTCACTGTACAGCCGGGTCCCCCCCACCCCCTCCCCTCCCCCCCGCGGGTTTTGCGGTTGATTCTTCCGTGACTGCTAATCCACCAGTCCTGTCGTACAAACTCCCAGTTAGCCCGTCCTAAGCCCCCCAAAGAGCCCTTAAGTGGGTGAAACTCAAATCTCGTCAGGGGGTCTGTAATGACTGGGATTTGGCTCTTCTAATTGTCATTTAACAGTGAGCTCCGAGCTAATGTGGCTTTGGAAGAGCGCGTGTGCGTCGCTGGTGTTTGTGGAAGGTTGTGTCTCCACATCAGATATGAATAAAAAAAGGATCGGCCTCGGCAGCTGTGTTTGTTATTTATTGTCGAGATTCACGATTCTTACTCGCCGTGTTAACAAAGAGCAGAGGCAGAGAAGATGAAGAAAAAAAAAAATGAACGGCATTCTGGGAAATGGGCCCTTTTTAAAAAAAAAAATGTATTTTATTTGTACAGAAATGAAGGTGCTGTCGGTAAAAGAGAAAAACAGCAGCGATGCAGATTGCAATCACCTCAGTCACACCAGCACACAGGCGTTGCGCCCGTTCGTGTGTGTGTGTGTGTGAATTTCTTTTTACTCATTTTTTTGCACGCCAACACGTTTTCAGTTCGACACCCATGTGAGTTGTTAATTCTAAATCACACTTCTCACATGTGCAGCTCATTACTTGATGAGACGTGTGCACACTAAGGAATTGCATATCACTCTCACACACACACACACACACACAAATTAATATTAAAGGCGCACACTGTCATTCGTCTGTGAGGAAAATCCCATCAGCCCCAGCGCTAACCAAGCATTGTGTTACTGAAAAGCATTGTGATGCTGTGCTAAAACACACGCGCACACACACACACAAAAAGTAACCTGGGGGAAAAAAAACGCCCACACAGCAGTTCAGCCTGCTCCTCTATCACACTGTGTCACACACTCTCATACAGGTTTTTTTATTCTCATTCTTCAAGCTAATACATTAAACAAACTTTGACAGACTTGGACATAAGGTGGTGTCAGACAATTTCTAAGGACCACTGCATCAACACCCCCCCTCCAAACACACACACACACACATACACACACACACACACCGGTAGCACGTCTTAAAGCCAGGAGAGCGGCCAGCTGGAACCAGTTCCTACTGTCAACATCTTCATACCGAGAACGAGGGAGGGCGAGAACGTCTGGAGCAAAGATGGAGGGAAAGAAAGAGAGAGGGGGGTGGGGAGAGGTGGAGGGAATATCTAGTGCAAAAAGACAGGGATGAAGAGTATAATGGACAGAGAAGGAGTCTGGGATCGAGGGAACAACGGAGGATGAAAAAGCGTCCGGGAAACGAATCATGTCTTGTGCAGAGCTCGCCGCTTCTCCCCGCGGTGCCATCGGCTTGAAGGGAAAACACTGGCAGAGGATGGAGACATGTGACAAAAACACAGGGTTGAGAGAGAAAGAGAGGGATGGAAAAGGACTCAAGCTCTGATGTGTACATCTATCCACACCTCCTTTTCCAGAGGCCACATTTTCTTCCCACCAACAGTGAAATTCAGTCTGTTTTTCGACGCACACAAGTTTCCTCTTTTCTCTCTTTGCTGGTCCAGAGCTGCAGATGTGTCGAGGGTGACTTTTGCTACACGCCTTTTCACGGTGACCTCCTTCTCCGGAGAAGTTATCAATAGTTAAATACCCATGGTGCCTGTGTCCCGCCAATGTCCACACAAACGAGTCTGGCCACCGCACGCTACTGCTGCGCGTGTGTGTGTGTGTGTGTGTGTGTGTGTGTGTGTGTGTGTGTGCGGGGCTTCGTTATATTTTCATGACTCTCCACACCAGGAGACACAATATGACCACGTTAATTATTCAAGCCCGGCTCGCCAGTCACGTGACGGCGGCTCACATGTGCAAAACAACATGCCGGTCGTCGGGCAGATTACAGGGGTGGGATTCATTCATTCATTTCACTTCATGTCCCAGTTAGTCAAAAAGTAACCACGTTATCTACAAATTGGTCAATGAGCAACCATCTGCTTCCTCTGGGCCATTAACCTTTAACCTTAGAAGGAATGGACCAGGGGTCAAATGAGCGCCCTCTCAGGTACCTTGACAATAGATTGGAGGAAGTGGAGGAGAGCGAAGAAGCTGACTGACTACTTCTCATTGGCCTCTAGCGACCGAAAGAAGAAATGGAAAGAGCCTCTTGTGAGCCAACTCAAATTGAACAAACTGTTCTTTTTGTGTCTGTAACGTTAGCCAGATTTTCTGCTTTTATCCAAAGATGAAAATAAAGCGAAGCAGCAATATTGTAATGCACCAGCTAATGGCCTTTTAGTGATGACGGGCCTCTTTGCAACTGGAACATTGCATATTTCTGGGAAGCAGTGGACAGATTTTTATATAGACTTTTCCGAACTTTACTTTTTGAAAGTGGACCTGATCATGTTCATATCCTTTATTTGACCTGACAAATTTATTTTGTGTTTGTTATTATTTATTGTAAAGAAAGCTAAAGCTGTTGGTTACATTATTCAGATTGGAAGGGATATTCTGGTGGTTGTTTGTCAGTTTTTGAACTTTAAATTGATTTAAGAATGGCGGAAATACCATTGAATTTAGCCTTATTAAGAGATAAATACTTCCCTTTGAGTGATGCGTCTGTTCGTTGTTCTTTCCTCCTTACACGACCACCACTCCCCGTCTCCTCTTCCACATTCCTCCGCTCACATTCAGTCATATCTTGCTGCCCTCTAGTCAACCTCTTCTTTGTTTCCACCCCTCTCTTCATCTGTTTTTAACTACTCTTCCATCCTGCAGTCATTTTCTTGTTTTTCCCGTCCTCCACGCCACGTCTTTGTTTCCCGCAGACCGAATATCTGGGAGCAGTGGAGTCGGTTGCATTGCGATGCAAACCCTCCATCATACGCTCGCCCTTTTGTGTGTGCGTGCGTGGGCGTTTACATAACCCCCATAAGAGCCCGCATCCACTGTTTGGCCTCTTAGGTAAACATAACGGCCGCCTGTCCTCAATCCAGCAGCAGATACAGCCGAGATAGACCCGCTTATCTGTTCAAACACTCACGCTGCTTTGTATTTCCAGTGTCAGCTCGACTTGATTAAATCAGGCCATGCCCAAAATCAAATAAAACCCCTGGAGTAGGATTTTGAAGTAATATCACTCATATTCCCACTGGTTATGGAATATTTGGAGTTTCTCTATTTTTTTTGGCATGCGCCAGACAGGGTTTTTTAAAAATTGTTTTTACAATTGGGTCACTTTACCCCAATCTTTAAAACTCAAACTGAAAATCACACAGTTTTTTTTTTTTTATCACTTTACCTGGAAAACAACATCATAAAAATAAGGAAATATTTAGGCTCAGGCGGCGTGTGTTTTTGGTTTGATCATCCGGTGCTCGGATTAGAGTAAAAGAGAAGTCATGTCGGGGATCTTTTTTAAGAAGTGATGCCTTTAATCTTTAATTCAGTTGCTTGTAGCAGTTGTCTTTCCGTCTCTCCGTTGTGTGTAGGGGCTCTGACGTTAGTCAGTGTGGTTTCTGAGAATAACTGTCGGACTCCTATCAGCCGGCTCGGTCGACCACAGACAGATAGAGTGAATGACACTTAACAGTCGGTCACTGAAAAGACACTTCCTCTGCTGAGTGTGTAGGATGTGTGTGTGTGTGTGTGTGTGTGGGCTCCTGTGGTTTCCTGTGCCTTTTGTGTTTGTGGTTTCAGTTTGTAGCCACCAACAAGAGGAAGAAAGGCAATATGGGTGAGAGAGGATTTGTGCAGAGATATCAAGCAATTAAGAAGGGAGATGGAGATGGAGGTGTTGAGATGCAGAGGGAGGGGCTGGTGGGGAGAGGAAGTTATTCGCAAATGCAGTTGTGTAGTGTGTCTGCAAAAAAAGGAAAGATAGGAAGACTCATGTCTGTCATTGAATGTCCCCATCCAACGCCCTCAAGCATCATGGGAAGATTTTTTTTTTTTCCGGCTCAAAGCAGGAAGTAACTTGACCGCCCTGGATACATTTGCCCTCTGACCCCTGCTGCCCCACCCCGCCGCTTAAGAGCAAATGGAAGGAAGGGAGTGTTCGAGGTGAATGTTGATGAATGTAATTTCACTCACATCCTGCCCACCTGGTGAGACTTCCTGCGTCTGACGGGCCAATCATGTTTAGTCGTGTCAGGTCATGTCTCCCGCAGCCTCCCACGGCCACGGAGGTGTACGGATGTATGAGTGAGCAGTGTGTGTGTGTGTGTGTGTGAGAAAGAGAGAGAGAGAGAAACCCTGCATCCATCGACTGGCTTTCCCAGCCTTCCAGCGCCGAACCTTTGACCCCAAAACACATCGACAGCTGGGCTGGTGACATTGGATCCGTGTTTGGGTTGTCTCTGCTTTGTCCGGCCTGCCACTGTGTGTGTGTGTGTGCAGCCGAGTGAAACCACGCACTGTGGGTGGGTGTCGAGCAAGAGTGTGTGTGTGTGTGTGTGTGTGTGAGAAAGAGAGAGATAAGACTCACACCGGCATGAGCAGTGCGTCTCCTTCTAACCTGTTTGTCTCTTCTTTGTCTTCCCAGATTTTCCACGCCAACACAGACCCAGCCGAGGTGGTTCTGAACCGCGTCCCGCAGCCAGTTCTGGCCCGCTTTGTCCGCATCCGACCGCAGACTTGGAGGAACGGCATCGCCCTGCGCTTCGAGCTCTACGGATGCCAGATTACAGGTATGTGTGTGTGTGTGTGTGTGTGTGTGTGTGTGTGCATGGGCATGAGCACGACTTTGGCCTGAAGAAAGTTGACTCTCCAGAATGCTTGGCACTGAAACAACGGCAGTTTTTCTGCTGCACTTTTTGGTTCTCGTTCAAAGGCATTTCAGATCATCGACCATCTGCAAACAATAACCTCCCAACTGCAAGAACCAGGAACACACACACACACACACTGTCACACATACATACACGGATTTTGACTCTTTCCCACACTCCCACTGCTATCTTTTAAACATAGAGAGCCTCCGGCTAATTAAAGGAAGCTCTATTCTTCCTTTCGGAGGCACCACCAGTGCCATTTCTTCTTCCCCGCTCCGCCTCCGTCTCCCCCGGCGACGCCTCTTTTCCCTCTCATGGCTTCAGATACTTTTCTTGCAGTGCCCTCTTTGCTCTGTGAGCTCCTCTATATTGAGAAATGAGTTACCATCAATCATTCATGGCTTCCTGTTCACTCTTACATCAGAAACTGTGATTCGCCTCAGCCTCAACAGCTGCTATTGAAATAACTATTAGCTCTTACAGTACAGGTACACACACACACACACATAAACGCACACACAGGCGGGCTTCTAAATATAGCAGATGACCTCAAAAGCATGCTCACCCTTCGAAATGTACACAGACACCACCCACCGGCGCACAAACACACACACACACACACGTCATGTGCCTTTTATTCATTATTTACATCTCCTGCTTTCGCAGTGACATAACAGCATGAAACTTTGATCTGTGTTCTCTTAAACCGTCAGCACAACTAACATCTCCCCATCTCCCGTCCTCCTGCCCTCTCTTCCTCAAGCTCTCTCTCTACCTCTCCACGCTCCCCCGCCACACTCACTCGCTCCTTCCCTCCCCCAATGTTTGCCTCCGTCGGAGTCTCGTCTTGCTCTCCTCCCAGCTTCCCCAAGCCGTCATCCTCGGCTCCGACTCTTTTTCTTCTTCTTCTTCTTCCGCTCCCGACTCCTCGTATTATACCTCTCTTATCCCCTTAATCCTCATTTCTCCCTCTCACAAACTCCCTCTGCAAGTTTCTTTCAACGCTACCTGCTCATCCATATCTGAATGAGCTTCATTTCCAAGTGCTTTTGCATGTACGTGCAACCTTCCCTCAGTCGGGGAATGTTCCTAAAAATGTGCGCAGCACAGTGAACTGACAAGCTATTGTGGAGAGGACACAATATCATATTTAAGATGTTTGTGTGAGATTGGGAAGGGCATGAATGCAACGCAGGGGAGTATACTGATGCTTTTATCTCACTAATGGCGGTCTAATTGCGTAGATATAACGTGAAGCAGGAGTGCTGCGCTACACTTCTCTTTTCCTCCAGTCCCTTACCTCAGCCTCTCCTGTTCGCTCCAGTCTACACTCTTAATGCTCAGTGGCCAGCAGTGCAATCCTGTGGTGAAGCTTAACAGCTCCCAGGTGGGAATATGTGTAACAGAGTGCACGTTAGGTCGTCGTTGAAACTCCTCCATCAACCCGCGTTACCCGAGGTGGAGGTTAAAGTTGTCTCTGCCCTCTCCACTTTCCCCTCCAGATGCTCCGTGTTCAGACCTGCAGGGCCTGCTGTCCGGCCTGCTCCCCGACACCCAGATCTCCGCCTCCTCCAGCAGGGACATGGTGTGGAACCCCGGGACCGCCCGCCTGGTGGCCAGTCGCTCCGGCTGGTTCCCGGCCCCCGCACAGCCCCTGGCTGGAGAGGAGTGGCTTCAGGTACGAAGGGGTTTTAATTGCACTTCTTCATTGGTCCATTTTTAGTGCTAAAGTGCGGGACAACAGTCTGGCTGTGGTGTCATTTGTTCAGGGTAATTGTTGTTACTTTCACAGTGAAAACGTCATGTTGTTTCAATATAAGTAGTACTTTTAAATTCTGGCTTCCACATAGTGTCATTCCAGCCGCCACAGGCGAGCATGCGAAAAAACAAGAAGCCCAGCTGCAATAAAACGCAACCACGTGTTGTTTTTCCGCATCGTCGCCATGCGTTTTTAATCTAAATCCGATCTCTGCAGGTGGACCTCGGCGTGCCAAAGACGGTGCGCGGCGTGATCACCCAGGGAGCGAGGGGAGGAGACGCAGGAAGCGGGGCGACCACAGATAACCGGGCGTTTGTCCGGAAGTACAAAGTGGCACACAGCCTGAATGGGAAAGAGTGGAACTTCATCATGGACAGCAAGACCAGCCTGCCGAAGGTGGGTTAAGGAAGGAAGATAGTGACGCGTTTGCAACTACGTCCTCCGCCCCCCTTTTCATAGATAAACCGCTGAGATGACGTTTGCTTTTGTGTATTTCTTGGACAGATTTTCGAGGGGAACACGCACTACGATACCCCAGAGCTGCGCCATTTTGAGGAGATAGTGTCCCAGTACATCAGGCTATATCCAGAGAGGTGGTCTCCAGCAGGAATCGGGATGAGAGTGGAGATACTTGGCTGTGACCTTCCAGGTAGGACCACTCTGCTGTTTGCGTATATGACAGGGAATCATTTTAAATACGATCATTTCTACACTGTTCCAGGCTGTAATGAACTGATCCAAACAGAACTCAACGGACCTTGAGGATGGTGGAGGAAAAGTGAGGCTTGCATTTTGATATAAATGAGTCTGCCAGAAGTGAAGAAGGGGGGGGGGGGGGATGATAGCACCCTCAAAGGTTAAGATTATGAGGGATTGTTTCACCTGGAAAATAAATAAAAAAAGTTGGCTACAACAAGTGCTCACATCGGCAGGGAGTGGACAGGGTTCGGTTTGAAGGAATGCATCCCGAGAGAGAGAGAGGAGGGGGGGATCTTCTGGTTTGTTCACTTTCCAGCATGGTCTGTTATCCAGATGTGAGGTAGAGCTGGAGAAACACACACACACACACACACACACACATGCAACCGCATATGGACTCCTTACAACTCCCTGTGTGCCTGAACAGGATGGCTATATGTCTATACAGCACAACATGTCCAGCACTTACATACATAGACACACATTTACTCTCCGGATTCTTCACCCACACACACACACACACACACACACACACACACACACACACACACACCTTAGCCTTCGTTGAGTTGATTTGTGTGCTTGCACGAGTGCTGATGAAGTGCACTGCTCACTCATCGAAGAGAGATTAATTATTAACTCTACTACGAGGAACTCTAACTTTGACTTTGGCGGCCCCTGTGGACAAAAGGGGTAGTGTTTCTGAGCACCAGGGTCCTGTTGCCTTCCTTCCCCTCAGCTGGTCGCTGCCGGAGTCCAAAGTAGTTACTGCATTATTTAGTCTGATTTCGCCGGATGACGAGCATTAGGAACATCGACATAGAAAGAGACAATCTTCTCACTGATGGTGTCGCTTTCTTATGTCGGTCATAACCAGTCAAAAACAGTTCCACGGTAACTTAAAAAAATCATTATTATCACGATCATCAAACACATGCTCTGGGAGGATGTAAAACTGTACATCAGGTGATGATGGAGGCCAATTGTGCTTAATTTCACATGCTCGTGAAAGTGTTTACTTTAGCTGAACACTGTGGGAAAGGCAGAGAACGGGAACAGAAACCGCCAACTATGGAAAGAGAACAACAGAAACAAAAACCCTGTGGTGAAGGATTACGACTTGTTGCGCAGGGGGGGGGGGGGATTTTTATCAGATGGTGTGGAGAGTTTCGAGGGAAACGCGTCAAAGAAAACTGCTGCTGAGGGTCACACATTGTTCACAGGCCTCCAAAGCTCAGCAGGAATAGTGAATTACTGCTGACATCCTGCACATCATACACTTCCTTTAACACCGAATCTGTTCACTTCTTTCTGTTGAATTTATTCCTCATTTACATGGATTAAGAATTCATTTATTTGTTATCCTTTGCTGAGTGTGAAATAGCAGCAGCTACCACAGTGAGGCGGGCCTCTTTCCCCATTGCGACACATGGTTGCTGTTCTTTCTTTCCCCACCCTGAGGCCCAATGCGTGGGTCTGTAAATATTTTTGTTCTTTCTTATTTTTTAAATTTTTTTTTAACATGCCTCCTCTCCTCGTCCTCCGTTACTCATCTGCTGTTTGTCTCGACTCCTTCTGTTTCCCTGTCCTGACGCACAACTATCTCTCTCTCTCTCTCTCGCACACACACATTCACAGCCTCTGAAGTGACTCTTTTTACCCTCTTTGTTTCCCTATTATACGTGCTCCAAAAATGCCAAATGCATGAGCTCAGGAAGGACAGTTTAGAGACTGATCTGTAAAAAGACAATAAGAATAAAAAATAAAAAATCTCCCTTTTTCCAGGACGGATCATTTCAGACTTAGGAGCACTGAATTGTAACTCACACATGCACATATACACCTGTAATATAAGGTCAAATAAGTTCTTTATATAATGTCATAGTATCCTGTGTGTGTGTGTGTGTGTGTGTGTGTGTGTGTGTGTGTGTGTGTGAGAACGTTGATCTGAGCACTTAAACCCCACCCACCACCAGAATATAAAACAATGGCTACTTATCTTTCCCATCATGTTCTTTTGGGGTTTGTGTGCGAGTGTGCGTGCACATGCACATGCACTCATTTCTGTGTGTGTGTGTGTGTGAGTCGAGGACTGCCAAGCAGAGATTTACTGAAAAGCTTTCTACATAATTGAAGAATTTTTTTCTCTTCTTTGACATATCGCTGAGTCAGATCATTTTGGAGGGAGCAATGTCTTTTAGCAGAGAGCTTTTTCCACCCCGTGTATGTGTGTGTTTATGGTGTGTGTGTGTGTGTGTGTGTGTGTGTTTAATAAGCAGACTTGTGTGTTTGTGATTTTTTTTCGAGCATGTGTGTATGCATGTGCCGCTGCAGTGTGCGTTTGTACGTGGGAGTGTGCGCCTCCATTATCTGTGCCAGCAGCTCCCCTGGGTCCAGTTTTTAAGAGCCGGTGTCTCATCCCGTGCATGATGATGACTTGCATCATCACCTGCAGCAGTAGACACATTATGTAAGACACCACTCCGCTGCAGAGGGACTTCTCCTGCACTGCAAGGCCCTCCTCTGCTGCGCATGTACAGTACGGCGTGCTTATGAGGGCCTCCTCGCGCAGCTCCGTGCCGTCGCACACGTCGTGGGCAGGGCTTGGGGCACGGCCGGCAGGTCGCATACGTTCGCTCTCTCTCTCTCCGTCTCACACAAACATTCGCATAAAGTCGGTGCCATTCCCATTGCCCCCGACACCCCTGTCACACCCTGGAAAGGTCAGCGCATTTACACTGTGACAAGGCCTGACCTTTGAAAGCAGAGAGTGCTCAGGAGCTGGGTAGAATCTTAATGGACTCCACCGGTGTGGTTTGTGTGTGTTTAGTGGCACGCACACATGGGGACGCCCAGGTAACGTATAGGCACTCGGTTTATTCTTCAGGCCCGGTCACGAAGGATTAAGTGGAGAACGAAAAAGGTCAGGCCAAAAAACAAAAGAGGCAAAAAGCGAAGCGATATAATTGTAAGAGATGGAGCCCGAGGTTTGAGGTAGAGGGTCGCATTCGTTGCCTTTGCTTCCCCCGGTGGGCCGGCAGCGATAAGAGTCTAATTAGGTAGCTGATGACGGGAATAAAGGACGTGACATTAACGCTGTGTTAATGTCAGAAGCCACCGCCAGCTGTGGCCGGGCCCCTTTCATGTCGGCCATTCCTCCAGCTGGGGAGAGGTCACGCTCATTTCCAGAGGAAGTTCCGTTAAGCGGATCAATTGTGCACCATGCGGCGTTTGTTGCCCGCAGTGCCTTTAATGATAATGGTTGGTCGCGTAGTAAGACCAGTTGGAGGCTCTAGGATTGCCAATAACAGTCGGCCTGCAGAGAAAGGTGTGCTGATGAATCCGTGTGGCTTTTTTTTCCCTTCTCTTTTCTTTTCCGATCAGCTGTGCAGGAGATCTTCAACCGTTTAAGCCTCTGAGTTGTTTGGATTGACATAAAATGGGACATGTCAGGGACCGCTAACGAAGCGATGTGAAATATAGTATGCTTAAGAAGCTACTTACCCATTTCAGGCGTCTTTAATGTGGGTTAAATAAGAAAGAGAAGCCAGGGTCATGTGTTTGTGGCTGCTTACACAGATGGTTATACAGACAGAAACATCTGACTCGCATGATTCACATGATATATTTGGACCTTTTAGTTCAGACGTGACCCAAACCTCATCGTAAACGTCCATAAAACACCAGCATTGACTCATCTGCTCTTAATAACACAGCGCTTTCTCCTGTTTCCCATATCAACTGCTCAACACTGCACATGCGATGCATTTTAATGAGCAAAATGTGAAACCTCGGTGTGCCGTGTGCCTTTCCTTCTGATTTACGGTTGCTTAAATAGGGCAGAGAGAAAAAAATCATACGTTTATAACTTTGTGTTTGCTACTCCCTACTTCTGAGCGCGTGTGAGTTATAGAGTGAGCGAGACACTCTGTAACACACACGATAGTTCACACATGCAAGAAAACAGAGTGGGAAACGGGAGTGTGTGTGTGTGTGTGTGTGTGTGTGTGTGTGTGTGTGTGTGTTCCGTATCCTCCCTGACAGCCAGTGAGCGATCCCAGAGTGTGGTCATGCTGTCCAAGGTCGAGGGGAGTTTGTTAGTCACGTCCATCCGTCAGCCTTGACCCCCACTTCTCTATGTATGTGAATGTGTCTGTGTCTATTAGCATGGGGACATGTGTGTGTGTGTGTGTGTGTGTGTGTGTGTGTCTGTGTCTGCATATCTGAGTCAGACACAGACGCCTGAGCACCCAGACACGACATGACGGGGGGGCCCCCTTGGGTGCTCTCGGGCAATCTGTCTCTGGCGCTCTGGGTGGGATGGAGACAGGAGACAGGAGACGGGACATCGAGTTAGTTATTATTATTACATTATTATGACATTAATTCAGCCTTAACATACAGCACACTGAGACGTGGTGTTTGTGTGCTGAATTCCGGGTAAAAATGACCTGCGCGTGCGAAGTTTCAGTTCGGATGCAGTCTGCAAACTCGCCACTAGGAGCCGCCAAATCCTACACGCTGGCCCTTTTAATACGAAGTATAAATTAGGGAGTTTTATACACAATGTTAGTTGGATTATTTAGTATCGATCTTGTTCATCTAACTTTCAAAAACGGACTTTGCGATCTAAACATAGGCAGAATGGAGGATTATTTAAGGTGCATTAAGACATTACACCTCATTACTTCCTGCTCCTTTCGGCCTTTGTTGTGTATCACTTCCTCTCACTTCTGTTTCCCCCGGACCTCCCTCACACACTCTACCGTGGAAGGAGAAACTCCACAAAACAAACACCGGGTGATGAATGTGTCCACTTTAGAGTAACCTAATATCTGGGGATTGTTTCACACACGCACACACACACACACACACACACACACCGTTGACCTGAACTGTGGCACGTTTTTTGTTTTCCGCAGAAACCACCACGCCGGCCGACACCGCCACGCCAACTCTGCCGGCTGACATCGATACCTCCACTGTCCCCTTTACGACCACAGGTGAGTCCGGGCAACGCATCATGTGGCATGAAAAAGAAACGTATTAGAAACCAGTAACAGAGAAGACGAACGGCATTATGCGAATGCTCCTTTTATCTGAAATGACGTCTCGTACCTTTTTTTTTTTTCTTCGTACCTCACTCTCGCTTGCTTCCCTCCTCGCCGCTCTCCACCTCCGCAGCAGACACCGCTTCATCCGACAGTGTGTGTGACTTTGACCACGGCCTGTGTGGGTGGACGCACGACCCCAACACCCCGTTGCTCTGGTCCCTGCACAGCCACGGTGAGTCTCTCCCCCGTCAGTCACGTGACGACTCTGCCTCGACTCGCCCGCCGCTGTCTGGTTAGCAGAGCGACTCGGAGCTGCTTTGTGGTTTTTTCTCAATGCAGCAAGCGTTTGATGGACAGCGACCTGCAGGGGTTGTCTGGATGTTGTTGTTTTTTTTTACAAACAATGCTGTGAGCAGCTCAGGTTGACGATCGACATCTTTACATTTCATTTTGGTCGTCTCAGCTTCTTTTGTTGCAGAGCCTTTTATGTATGCGGCTGCAAGGGAAATTTCATTTTGGTTTATTTGATCAACTTCACTGAGTCCAAACAAGACACTAATTAAATGGAGTCATTCTCCTTGTGCGTCACCATTGAGTTCCTTTTCAATTTGATTAGAACAACTCTTTAAATTGACACCAGTCTAATTCAGAAGCGTCGTCGTCTGCCAGCCGCGCGGCCGAGAAGGAAAAATTAAATCGAGGGAATGAGAGGCACTCGCACATAACAGCCTCACATGCGACTCGTGACCTCCACCGGCGTGTCAAACCGGTCAGGACCCGGTAGCTCCAGTTCAGCTCAGAGCAGGAGATTCCAAAGACGGACGGTTATTCCCAGCTGTCCGTTACTGCCCCTCCATCACAGATGATGCTGTGGAGGCTTCCATCTACTTAGACACTAGAAATACCGGCATACAGCTTTGGGTGTGTTATTAAAACTAGAGAAGATGTATGCTGCTGGGTTTCGTGAGTTCTTTAGCTCTATTTATAATTGTTCACAAGCAGGGTGAGGGATTCTTATCCCAACCTGGTTTTAAAATTCATCGGTTTCGAGCAAGTCTCCATGAAAGATTCAGCATTTCTCCAGCTGGAGAGAATTAAACAAGAGGCTCAGCAGGGGTCAAATTTGTGATGTCACCGGGGTCGTGTTCAGCGGGGCAACGGATCTCACAGCAAAGGCAGCAATGTTCCTGAGGCGTGACCGATCCAGGTCACAGCCGTCTTCGACAGGGAGCTTCAAAGCGGCTTCTTTCATCGCGGCCGGATTGGAAAGGGCTGCTCAGATTAGTCAGTTTGTGGCTTTCATGTATGGAGTATCATTTCCAGCCGTTTTTTTTGACGAGCCACGCCAGCCTTTGATTCTCCCTGCCGATGTCAAAGGTCAGGAAATCCCAGCCAACACAGGATCATTATATCACCGCTATCAGATCACTTTTTAATCCTCAATAGAGTTCCCTTTTCTCATGGGACCCAGAAAACCATGATCTCTTCACCTCCGTCATGACACCAATTATTAGGTCACAGAGGTGAAATTAACCACCATGTACTGTGATATTTGGCTTAATACACCCCCGCTAGTAAAAACATGCTAAATAGGCTTCACAGATTGAATGTGTGCTTCTCGCTGCAGCATACCGCTGTGAAATAGATTAATGATGCTCTGTTGTGCGGCGTACAGCGAGGAGGTCTCGCTTATGAGCTGTCGTGCACGACAACGGGGGGTTCGCCGCGAGACGCCGCGCTCCGACACCACAGACGACGGAAAAGAGAAACACACCTTGCAGAGTCACAAATAGGTTTCACTTGCACCTCCTCCATAGGCCTATCCACGTCGTTCACACGCCAGAAAACAGTGTCATGTGCAGCAACGGGGAAAACAAACACACACACACACACACACACACACACACACATTCTAGGACTGCGAAGGGCCGAGGGACACGCTGTCACACACTGTCTGAAGTGTCGCACACAGGCGAGTCTGGCCGTATGGCGGGCAGAAGGGAGCTGTCCAGACGGAGGAAGATTTGTCCCTCCAGATACCGCTTGTCGGATCTGCTGGAAAGACCTCACACACACACACACACACACACGGACGCAGCGAAAGGTTATCGACCCAGTCACTCAGTAAGTCGAGCACGGCTGGACGCCACCGTTACGGTGCTTTTGGATGAAAAGCACATGCTGTGTTAAAGATAAACCTCGCGGTGTTACTGGGGAAACAAAAAAAACAGGCGCACTAAAATAAAAATTAAAAACTACCTGTATGCTCCCTGATTTGCTCCCGGACTACTTTTTCCTCGCTTGACAGAAAAGGCACGTAGTTGCTTCGACACACACACACACACACACACACAGTTGTACATCATAAAGCAGGTGATTTAATCTGCAGATTGTTGATGCTGGACATTTTCCCACCGGGCCCACTTAAGAAATTCTTCACCAGACGCCTCCTCGAGTCACTCTCTCACACACACGCACTCCAAACATACTGTAGGCCCACCGATCTCTCACAATGGAATTCATGTCGGCGTCCAATTTGCAAGCTAAACATCCTCTGGTGTAATCAGAATAGAGTGGCGTGTAGGACTTTTTTTTCCCCCGTTGTTTAAGTCATTTACCTGGAAGGGAATGAAGAGAAATAGTCCCCGAGGGCCTTGGCAGGAGTTCTGATAGCATGACGCTCTCACTGGAGCTATTCTTCTGTGTGTTTACGTTTGTCATTTCCCTATTGTTTGCCGGGACTATTGTGTGGTGGTGATCCCCCGGTCCTGTTCGCAAACTGGTGACTCATTTCTGTTTTCGTTTGAGATATCTGTAAATGTGTGAACACATATAGCGTACATGTGTGCATAAGGGTACATATAAGTCTGCCTGCATGTGATGATTAATGACACACACGGAATGTGTATATGGGATCATTCCGGCAGCATCCATTTACAAAAATCTACGCGTCCTTTCAAATTTCCTCGTTTTTATTGCCTCGAGAGCTGAAAATGAAAACACATTAAATATGCCTCTTTTTTTTTCTCTTTCATTTGGCTGTAGTAACCAGCAAACTCAAGGTTAAAACAAAGCTGCGCTCATTTATTGCACTGCGTTACAATTACTTAAGCAGCTCGGTTGCATATTGCTGCTGTGAAATGATGTTTTTTTTTTTTTTCACTTTCACCATTATATTCCTGACAATTCCTACAATTCTTCAGAGTTTAACACTGAGCTGATCTGCCCTGCAGAGCTCAACAGCTATCTGTACATGGACGCCAGCTTGAAGACGGAGCAGCAGCAAGCCCGGTTAGTGAGCCCCGTGGTGACGGCCGACAGCGGGCCCCTCTGCCTCCTCTTCTCCTACCAGCTGTGGGGGGAGGCCCAGGGCCACCTGAAGGTCCTGCTGCGGGACGCCCACAACGAGGAGACCATCCTGTGGACGCTGAAAGACGATCAGGGCCCCGTCTGGAGGGAGGGTCGCACCATCCTGCCTCGCTCCCCGAAAGACTTCCAGGTAGTTATAAACTCATCCTAATAAAGAATTGTATCTTTATGAAAAAGTGTAAATGCTGAAAGAGCAATGGCGGCGAGAAAAAAGTCATAACCGCAGTGCTATGAACGCATCAGACTTCTGGCCAATATCAGTTAGATTAAAGTATGTCTGCTTGATAATAAGTATCTGGGTCAACCCCTTTATTACATGTCTCCGCAGAAAGAGAAACACATCTTGTTTTCAGGGTTGGTTAGAGGAAGACACATTGATCTCAGAGCATATGAACGCATCCGTTTCAATCTCTGTCACCTTAGGCCAGGTTCGACTACAAAAGGAGCTAAAGTAAGCCATATTTGTGCATTTGTCAGAGACATCACGAGCATTTAATGTTCTCATGAAAAAGTAAGTTGAAGAAGCTTGCAGAGAAGCGGGGAGTGATTGCACGTGTTGAGTGCTACTTTGAAATCGCAGGCACCGTGTTAAGTTTTCATCCTCTTTCTCCTCCTCTTCCTCCACCTCCCCCTGTGTGTCCCCGTTCTCAATTCCACCCCCACCCCCGCTCCCTTCATCCGTCTTCCTCTTCCTCAACTTGTACCTCCTCCTCTTTTCTTCCCCTGTTTTGCGATAGGTTGTGATGGAGGGTTTCTTTGTGCACGGCACCAGAGGACACATCTGGATCGACAACATCCACATCAGCTCGAGCACCCTTCTGAAAGAGTGTACACGTAAGTACACACACACACACACACACACACACACACACACAGACAGACAGACTGGGACAAACTGTATGTGTTTCTCTGCTTCAATTTGCCAAATCTTTTCCATGCAGAAAAATAAAGAAAAAGTAAACAAATCCGCATTTGACCCACCCCCACCCTCTCCTCCTCCATCAAGGCGCCATCGCCTCATCATCTCGCCCGCCATCAATCTTCCATTTCCCTTCCACCTCCTCCACTTTTAGCCTGAAGGTCCTTGAACAGTGGCACCCATGGAGTGATAAACACCCGCGATCCTCCCTCCACTCCCTCGCATCCCAGTTTCAGAGACAGCCAAAGAGCCCACTGAATACAGAGATGAAAGGAGGAAGGAGAGGAAGGGAAAGCATTTATCCCTTCGCACAAAAAAAAGAAGAAGATGAAGAAAAGAAGAATAGTAAAAGTAGGCCATAAACGCCCCGTGGGCCCCGGCGATGCTAATCTATGTTTCATTAGATTTCTCTTCTTCCCTTTCTCTCGTCTCCCTCCATCTCTCGTGCGCTCACTCCTCTGTCGTATTTGTAAACAGAGCTTTTCCCGAGCCGTCAAAGGGAATTACTAGACAGGCTGTTTCCCGAGCAACTTTTACGGGTGCCGAGTGTGAGCCGAGCGCAGCCTCCCTAATCTGGCCCGAGCAGGGGCTTTGGAGAGGGTCTTAAACAGATCAGAGACCGAGCCGAGGGTTCAGAGCCCAAAAGAAAAAAAACACCGCCGTCATCACTTCTGTCTGACGTCCGGTGCCACGATTGGGGAGCAGGCGGAGTGTCGTCGAGGGAAAGTGTGTGTGTGTGTGTGTGTGTGTGTGTGTGTGTGTGTGTGTGTGTGTGTGTGTGTGTGTGTGTGTGTGTGTGTGTGCGTGTGCAAAGGGTTGCAAGCTCGCGGCGGAACGCTTTTTTTTTTCGAGTTGTATCCGTCGGGTTTTTTTGGAGCACATGTGCGTCGCGGCAGCTCAAAAAGGCAAAGATGACAGCCCGGCGCCCCCCTCGCCCCCACCCCCCAATCCCCACCTCCGTGCTGCTGTGTTCCTTCCTTCCTTCCTTCCTTCCTTCCTTCCTTCCTTCCTTCCTTCCTTCCTTCCTTCCTTCCTTCCCTCCTTCCCCACTCCCAAAGCATTCTGGGATGTTGCTTATCACTCAACGCAGTGGAGTTGTTCACAGTTTTCGAGCCAAAAGGCGCCTGTTCCCCCCCCCCGCCCACCCGTATTTTTCTCTCCCATCCACCCCCCGACACACACACACAGACTCATACTAATACACGCTAAGACACACACACACGTTTTTTTTTTTGTGTTTGCATTCCAGGCAATCGAAGTGAAGGTTCTGCTCTGTGCAACAAAAAAAACCCTCTCCAGTTTAACTGGACTCGGCAGATAAACAACTTGAAATGCGTGAACTTTTGCGAACGCAAACACTCACACACTCACTCACACACACACACATGCACACATAATTCTCGGCACAGACCATCCCAGATTCCCCACTCACACAGTGTTTGAAATTGCATTCTGGCGAAGGAGCCGAGTAAATGCCATAACTCATGTGAGTTATCTGAGGAATTAACTTAAATCTCCCCAGGAGGACTTTGATAGTCTTGTGACATTTGGTGTGACATTTGGCTGACTTTTACCTCATATCTTAAATTATCTTACATTTCTCTCTCTCTCTCTCTCTGTCTCTCTGTCCTCGCAGAACCCTTTGCAGCTTTTTCTCCAGAAAATCCAGGTGAGTTTGACTTTTGTTATGATGTCACTTCCTCTCTGGTCTTGCTTCCTGCCCGTTGGTATGCACTAGCCTTGGGTTTTATTTTATTTATTTATTTTTTGCTTAGTGGCACTGAGTTGTCTCAACCGCTAAACCAGTCGGCCCAAATCGGTCGACGACACAGAAGCTGAGTCTGCAGGAGTCGTCTGTGTGATTCCAGATGAATAAATCTGCATTCATTATTAAAGCTCGCGGCATCAGCAGCAGCATGTCGACATCACCAAACAGATACTAAACGCCTCGCTAGAATCTCCGTTGTCAAATTTGCAAAACACCAAATGAATCTTCTTAAAGTCGGAAAAAAAATAGATTATTTCACTAATGTGCTGTTTTACCTTGTCGGTCTCGGTGGAGACAAAGGATTCATCTCAAAAGAGCAAACTCTGCGTGCGAGGCGAGCTAAATCAAGCACACCTCATGGAGTCGGATATTTGAAAAGAGCTACATATTCTCAGTTCTGTGCTGCCTGACACGACCTGAAGGGTTTTAAATAACCGTCTGCTTCGTGAAAAATATTTAGAGCTTCCTGGGGGACTCTATGAGATTGATGTTAGTGTTTTGGCATCTCATAACGTCTTCCAATAAGATAAGAGCTCGGCGGTTTCACTGCGAATGTGATGGGTGTGCACTTCTTGGGCTTCTCTACTCCTCCGCCTACAAACACACACACACACACACACACACACACAGTCACTAACCCTTGACAAACATGCACCAACACACACATGAATATCACCTCACACACACACACAGACACACACCAGTGTCCCCGGTGATATGCAATCAGATAGAGTGACTGAGCAGCGGCAAGCACGGGTGTCTCTCTCCCACCTCTCCCTAACTCGGCTCTGTCTAATGAGTGTGTGCAGTGTGCAAGTAGCAGCAGCACGCACCATTTCCCTCTGTAATTATGTGACACGGTCCAAAAATCTGGATGTATTCAGCTCTGCATGACTTTCCTTAGCTCAATTTGACATTCTCCCAGTCTTACAACTCTCCCCACAAGTTTGGATGGTGCATTTGGGCTGTATTTTTTCTTATTTTTTTTATGTTTTTCAATGTCTTTAGGGGTTCGTTTCTGCATAGCAGTCTTGGATAGTCGAAAAGAAGCTTCTTGGAAGCTGGTTAGTTGGTTCTTACCAAGAATTTGATGAGGGGGTTCAAGCCAGGGGCAGCAGTGTAGAGGATCCGTGGAAATAGTCTCCAAGGAGATGGAGCTTGGCTTGAGGAGGAGAGGACCGGCCACGAGGCTGACGCACGAGAAAGAGAAAAATGGGAAAGAACAGAGAACGGGATAAATGATGTACTCAAAACAAATCTGCCATGTCGAGCCAGCTAAATAACACATTCGTATCCAATATCAGCTGCGAGAGCTCTGGAAACGTTGGATTCCCGTGTGGTGTCCGTCCGACTGATCGTTGCATGGTTCTGAGACTTTATCACGGCGCTGTTTGGGACTTCCTGTGCCAGTGCGAAACAGGAAGAGGATGCTCCTTAATTCAATGTGTGTGGGTGCTTTCATAACTAATTATTTTGGCTTTTATTTCACACCAAGTCATTCCATCGGAGCTTTTGGAAGAAAAGAAAAAAATCAATTGCATTGAATTTGACTGGATCAACCATTGGAGTGATTTCAAACCAAATCTCTTGATGATCTTGGTGTGAAAGCGTGTCCTCCAACTGCAGCCCGAGCTACATGAGAGAAATGGATGTATTTTAAGTTGTTTTTTTGGCCTTGGAGATTTATGTAATAATTATATTTTTTTGCAACTGGCATGCTTGTGCATGCTCATATATGAGGTGCACGCCTGCTGTTCGTATGATGAAGATCAATAGGGATAGAAAATAGATGGTTAAATGTAGAAAATAAACAAAGTGCCACTCCTCTCTGTTCCCGATGGCCAATTATTCTGTATCTCTCCACCAGGGGGAGGCGTTCCTGTGCCTCCCTTGCCCATCCACTGGTATTACATTATGGCCGCGGGGGGCGCCCTCCTTCTCCTGGCGGTGGCCATCTTGGTCAGGGCCCTCTGTTGCTGCCGACAACACCTGGCCACCAAGAAGAGCCAGCTGTCAGTGGCCTATCACAGCTCCTCGCAGTGCTTCCAGTATTCTAACTGGTCCTCCAGTATGGCCGCCCCAGGGGTGGAGCCAGTACTGACAGTGAGGTTGGACAGCCGGGACCGACACCGTACCCTCTGCTGAAAAGAACCACTTAGCCGCGTTGTGTTCGGCAGAGCAGGACGCCAACTCGTGACGTCAGTGGCAGCTCGCGACGCGACGCCACAACACTGACAGAACATCCTCCCGGCGAACCCCTCCCTCATTTAGTTTACAGTTGCAAGGGTGATGACGACGACGACATTGTGCCCCGAAACTGCCACGTGGACATTTTGCAAAGAAACACTGTGCTCTCTCTCTCTCTCTCTCTCTCTCTCTCTCTCTCTCTCTCTCTCTAATGGATGTAGCTTCGGTTGCTGTTTTCTTCTTTGTTCCATTAAGGAGTTTGCTGTTGACATTTTCGCACTATGCTGCTCCCGATGAGTAAGTTATTTACCCCGAACAGCTTGTCTCACACCGTTGGGTGCCGTCTGGCTCCTCATAACCCCAGAGGTCCTCCTGGAATGACCCCAGCATGGACAAACACACATACATGTGTGGGCTGGGAAGAGAAGGGGGTCGAGCTGCTTCCGCTGCGAGGGCCAGCCAGAGCTGCCAAACCACAGGCTAAAACAAGACCCCAGAGACATGAGGAGCTCTGCAGTGCTGCAAGAGAAAGAGAGAGATGGAGGAGGGGGGGGGGACTGTTAGGCTGAGAGGCATTCAACATGCTAGCTGTGGAAATGATCTGACAAGCCCCAGAAAATAAAGCTTGTGGTATCTCTGTAATAACAACACGAGATAGCCGTGATACGAGTTGTACCAAAAGTGAGGGTGTTGCATTCGAGGAGGAAAAGAAGTCCGTCGTCCATTGTGCTTTTTCAACAGAGCATGTGCCACATTTTAAAAACAAAGGAATGCAAATCCATCATACTTTAAGTCCTGCATCACAAATGGTGATAACCAGCTCCTTTGATTGAACGTCTTGTCTTCTCCTGATAAAGGCATCAGTCAGTGATGGATGCAGCCGTCTTCAGTGTTTAGTGTTTCATCTTGATTCTCCGGGCGTAATAAAGCACGTTGTTCCCACTCCCATTCACGCTTCATGCCACCCATTCCCGTTGTTCCCCCATGTCTTTGAGCTGCCCGGATGAACCTCGTGCTGCGCCGAGCCTCGTTGTGATTTCAGAGGGAATATGTGCTTGTTGTTTTTTAGGGGTTGTAAATAGACACAGCTGTTCGCCATCACTGTCTTGATTTACACTCCTACAAATCCCACAATGCCGCTTAACCAGCTGGAAGGCATAACTGCATTGTTTTCTTTTGTGCGATCCGAGACATTATGAAAACCCGAGCAG